>NC_048304.1:125212784-125266142 GCF_013100865.1 Trachemys scripta elegans | reverse complement strand
GGGGGCTGCGGGCGGGTAGGGACAAGTGACCCGGGTGCAGGTGGATTCTCCAGCGAGGGGAGATGTTTGTCTAGAATCAGCTCTAGGGGTTCTTGGAGTGTGGGAGTCTCTGCCCCCACGATGGATGGGCCCGTTACTCGCTGTGCCCGCCCTTTGCAGGCCAGGAAGAGACAGGGTGCGTCCCACGGCCACAGTGCCCTCAGGAGTGCACCTGCCTGGACACGGTCGTTCGCTGCAGCAACAAACACCTCAAGTCGCTGCCCAAGGGGATCCCAAAGAACGTCACTGAGCTGTGAGTAACCCAGGGGTCTCACCGTCCCGCCCTGGGCCACGGCTCACGGGGTGGGAGCCTGCGGGGCCGGGCCGGCTGGACACAGGGAGAGCAGGTCAGATTTCCCAGCGGGGGCTGGGAGGAGGGAGGGGGTGACAGTCACAGAACAGCCGATCCCCCCTGCTGTGGCCGTTCTCCCCGGAGTTCAGGGTGACACCCTGCACACTCAGGCCAGCTGATCCGCCTGGCATCGCACGCTGGTGCAAACTCTGCTCTCAGTGACACTGGCGTAAATCCAGAGGCATTCACCCCGCGGCCCGCGAGCGGAGCCAGGCGTTGGTGTGGAGCTGGAGGTGTGAATTCCCGCCCCAGGAGAGGTGCCCAGGAGGCTGACAATGGCAGCGTCGTGAGGGGGGCTAGCCCTGAGCCAGAGGGGATCCCCCCTCTGCCGCGGCCTGGGAGAGCCCAGTCCTGGTGTCCCAGGGCCCGGCTGGGCTCGGCCCTCGTGGGCGCTGGGTTGAGGTTGCTGCGGGAAGGCCTAGGCCAGACGAAGCTGTTTGGGCTGCTCCAAGGAGGGGGTCAGGGTAGCGCCACGTCCTTCGGCCCCAGAATGCCGCAGGGCGACCAGGTGTGTGACCTGCCCGTCGGGAGTCGGGGGGGCAGGAAACGCAGCTAACGGGGGCTGCACATTAAAGTTCACCCTCCCGTTAGCGGCTGTTCCTGTGACCCCCCCCTCCACGCCCCATCATTAAGCAGAAGCAGAACAAACCCTCATTAGCAATGGGGCGCCCCATGCGCCGGCTGGGACTCTGGGTGGGGCCGTCTCTCGCCTGGCGCTCGTGCAGCACCCGCTGCACTGGGGCCCTGAGCTCGCCCGGGGCCGTACCCATGGGCCATGCTCCCAGCGGGGGCTGCCGAACCGGCACCAGGCCCCGGCCCCTGTCCGCACCGCGGGGCGAGCGGCCGACCTCGGGCTGCCAACTTCCTACTCGCACTAAACTGAACCCCCCTGCCACGCCCCCTCCGAGGCCCCGCCCCTCATCCAAGACCCTGCCCCGTCTCACTCCATCCCCCCTCCCTCTGTTGCTCGCTCTCCCCACCCTCATTTTCACTCACTCGCTCATTTTCACCAGGCTGCGGCAGGGGGCAGGGGTGTAGGAGGGGGTGAGGGCTCCTGCTGGGACCGGGGATCAGGGGCTTGGGGTGCAGGAGGGGGATCTGGGCTGGGGGTGGAGCTGAGCGGTTCGGAGGGCGGGAAGGGGATCAGGGCTGGGGCAGGGGGTTGGGGTGTGGTAGGGGGTACGGGCGCTGGGCTGGGGTGTGGGGGGGTGAGGGCTCTCTCTGGGGGTGTGGGCTCTGGTGTGGGGCCGTGGATGAGGGGTTTGGGGTGCAGGAGGGGGCTCCGGGCTGGGGCTGAGGGGTTCAGAGGGCGGGAGGGGGATCAGGGCTGAGGCAGGGGGTTGGGGCCCGGGACGGGGTAAAGGGTTCAGGCTCCGGGCGGCGCTTACCTCTGACATCTCCCAGAAGCAGCGGCATGTCCCCCCTCCGGCTCCTACACGCTGCCCCCATCTGAAGCGCCAGCTCCACAGCTCCCATTGGCGAGGAACCGTGACTAGCTCACACAGACTTCCAGCCCAGCCCACCTGGAGTCTCAGACAGATGCCACACACACGTACACACACATGCACACTCACACACGTGTGCCCCCCCCGCGGTCAGAGCGGGACCCTGATCCCCTGCGTGGCTCTGGCAGTGCTCCGCTTGGCGCGGTGTCGGGGGGTCTCTGCACGGACGGACCCCAGGACCGAACTGGGCGCGGTTGGTGCTGCGCCCCCACGTGAGCCCTGCCCTCTCACTGCCTGTGCACCGGCCTCCTGAGCCCAGCCCCATCAGTGACAGGCCTTTGTTCTCTCCCGTAGTTACCTGGACGGCAATCAGTTCACACTGGTCCCCGGAGAGCTCTCCTCCTTCCGATCCCTGCAGCTGGTGTAAGTATCCCCTGTCACGGACTGTGGGGGGACTCAGGGCCCTGCCCCCCCGGCTTCCTGCAATTCGCCATGACTCTCAGCCAGCCAGTAAAGCAGAAGGTTTATTTGGATGACAGGAATACAGTCCAAGACAGGTCTTGCAGGCACAGACAACAGGACCCCTCAGTTAGGTCCATCTTGGGGTCTCAGGCCACCCCAGCCCCCTTGGGAGGTCAGAGCCCTGTCTGCCTCCCAGCCATCTCCCCAGCCAGCTCCTGAAACTCTCCTTCAGCGACCCCTCCCACAGCCTTTGTTCAGTTCCCGGGCAAAGGTGTCACCTGGCCTCTAACCCCTTCCTGGGTTCTCATGTTACATGCTCAGGTATTCTCCTGCAGGCAGTCTCCCATCCTCCAATGCAGACTATCCAGCCACACTCCCCTGTCAGCATTCACAGACCACAGTAAGAACAGTCCCAGTTCGTCACATCCTGGCCCCGGTGGCAGGGATACCGTGGGCTGGGCTGGCCGAGACTCGAGCCGCAAAGGCCGGGCAGCGCGGGGGTGGGGGGGAGCGAGCCGGCCATGCAACCTGGAGGCTGTGACAAAGCTGGGATCAGCCCTCAGGGGCTCCTGGCTCCAACCTGCCGCTTCTCTGGCTGCGTGTGTGGAAGGTTTCCCAGCTGCTTTCCCACGAGGGGCAGGGACCGCGGGGGCCCTTCCAGGCTCTGGCAGGGCGTGTGCTCTAGCAGGCCCAGTTTCTTCTGCCCATTCACCCTCAGATTCACCCCCTCTGTCCCGTCCCCTCCAACCTGTCCCTGTCCCTGTCCTTTCCCTGCCCTCGTCCCAGTCCCACATCCCGCTGCACTTCACTGTTCAGGGCACGGCCCAGCACTTCTGCAGAACAGCCCCCGGCGGCTCACGTTACGCACCCAGAAAACCAGGCACACGCCATTAGTGGCCCCTTTAAGTGACTTGCCCAGCATCTCACAGGAACTCTGTGGCAGAGGCAGGGACAGACTCTAGTGCTCTAGGGCAGCATTCGACTGCGTTAACCACGGACACTGAGCAATGGTGTAATCACAGACCAAGAGGGGGGCCCCGGGGACCAGGCGCTCGCCCAGGGCTTGGGCACCTCTGGCTCTGTCCCCTGCGCTGTGACCAGGAACGGGAACGGGGTGACTTGGGCCCCAGAGGCGAGTGTGGGCAGAGGGCAGGCAGAGGATGAATGCGGGACCGACCGCGTAGTGCTCCAGGGATCGGGGCCATGCTAGCACTGGAGGGAAAATGCGTCTGTACATGGGGGTGAACGAGGGTTGCACAGGCTCTGTTCTGGCATTTCCTATCGACTCTGCAACTTTCATACTGTTCTTTTAACCCCGTTTTTAGCCCTGCCAGTCCCAGTCTCCTACCACCCAACAGCCCCAGTCCTCTAGCGCCAGGCACACTAGCCGCCTTCCCCCGTCTCCTCCTGGCAGACAGCGTCTTTTTCTCCAGCCTCATTCTCAGAAATGGCTGAACTGGTTTGACTGAAACTTTCCCCGAAAATTCAACCCGAGGCAGCCACCTGGCGAGGAAAGTTTCAGCCCACGTGGCTGAAGTTTGGGAAAGTTATAAACAACTGAGAATAAGGGCTTATCATGGGAAGTGTCGGGGAACCTTCCTGGTAGGTGGTGCTCCCAGCCCCTTGTCTGAGAAACCCCACTCCCTTCCCTTGGGAGAAACCCCCGTAATGCTTGTTCTCCGTCGCCGACCCTAGCCCCCCCTCAGGCCCCGGGATGAGCTTCTCACCCACTGGAGTCTTTGGTCGCGAAGAAGCTCGTAGCTGAGAACTAAAACTCGCTGGATTTGCTGGTGGGCCGCGGGCGCATTGCTCTGCCCCGAGATGCGAAGCCGCCAGACGGAGGAGCTGTGGGCAATGCACAGTGGCTGGAGCCCGCTGCGAATCCAGCCCCTGGGTGCCCATGTGCTAACTCAGTGGTTTGCTGGTCAGAATCCCTCTCTGGGGCTGAGCCAGGAGCCGGCTGGGCTAATCACGCCATGCTGGGACCCCTTGCAAGCCACCCTTTACGACGAGTGGGTCAAATTCTGCCCGGGCCCCTGCCCCAGATACGCCCTGACTTAGTGGTGCACAGGGCAATGCTTCAATGGTCCCATCCTGGGGTCCCTGGGGGCCTCCTCCCCACCCCCGTGCTGCAGTATCCTCACCCCCCCCCCACACCCCATGCGGCAGGGCCTGGCTGTCATCCCCGCTGAGCTGAGACCCAGCGAGCCTACGGGACTCGCCCAGGGGCTCAAAGACTTTACGGCCAGAAGGGACCATCGTGGTCATCTGATCTGGCCTGCTGCACATCGCAGGGCCCAGAACCTCACCCGCCCGCTCCTGAGATAGACCCCGACCACCGGCTGAGTCACGGACATCCTCAATTGTGGATTAAAGACGTCAAGTTACACAATTCACCATTGACACTAGTTTAAACCTGAAGGCAAAACCCCCACCAGGGCCTCTGCCAATCTGACCAGGGGGAAATTCCTTCCCGACCCCAATATGGCGACCAGACCCTGAGCGTGTGGGCAAGACCCAGCAGCCAGACACCTGGGAAAGAATTCACTGTGATAACTCAGAGCCCTCCCCGTCTAGCGGCCCATCACCGGCTACTAGCCGTCGCCGATTGGCCATTGTGGGCAGTCCCATCACACCATCCCCCCACACGTGGAGCCGATTCAGTGTTTTGCCCCCACGGCTCCCGTTGGGAGGCTGTTCCAGACCCTCATCCCTCTGGGGCTTAGAAACCTTCTCATGTTGAGCCCAAACTTGTTGACGGCCAGTTTGTCTCCCATTTGTTCTTGTGGTAAGTCTGTGACGAAGCAGCGAACTACTTACCCAGTGGAGCAGCCCCGCTCTCCTCTCTAGGGCAAGTGGAACCTGCATCCCCCGCCCCCCGCCCCCCTGCAACAGACACACCAGGCCATAAAAAGCCACGACACTGGCTTAGCACCCATCAGGGCGACCAGTGCCTTTCCTTTGCCTCCTGGTGCCGGCATGGGGAAGTCACGTTTTCAAGCTTTGCTGTGCAACCCGGAGGGCTGGAAACTAGCGTTGCAAAGGGAACGCTCAGCTCAGCGCGTGACTCGGCCGCTGGGGCTTCACGAGAAACACCAGCAGCCAGGAGACTTGCCCGTGTCATGAGCATTGGCAGCACTCGTTAATGGAGTGGCACGTGGTTAAACTGCCACAGGACACAGCTTCCTCCCGGAGCTGCCGGCACGCAGTGTCCCGGGACCCAATGGACGAGGGGAGCCCGCGGTGGCTGGCAGAGGAATCACACCACCTGTAAGGCACCCAGGGCTGTCCTAGACTGGTCACAGGGAGCGGCATCTCCTCCCAAACCACTGTTCCCCGGCCCCTCGGGCTGCACCCTCCTGGACGTCCTGTGCCCGCCGCGGTGTGTGAAACCAGCCAACGCAACCCCACAGGCTGGGGGAGGCCGAGAGCCCAGCTCCAATTGACACCCTGCTGTGCTCCTGTCTTCCAGTGACCTGAGCAACAACAAGATCAGCTCCTTGAGCAACTCCTCCTTCACCAACACGAGCCAGCTCACCACCCTGTAAGTCCCGGGGCCGCGGGGAGGGGCTGCGGCTCCTGCCCCAGTGAGGGGCGGGCGGGCGAAGGCCAGGGGGTGCTGCAGACAATAGGCCGGGCTTGCTGCCGAGGCCTCTGGGCTGTGCAGTCCACCGGCCGGTTCCTGTACCAAGAAGAACCGTGATTAGCGGCACCGCTAGAGGGCGCCCGAGAGGCTGTGTGCACGGGGTGCCGGGTCTCTGCCCGGGGCTGACTAGCGAGACGTCCCGTTAGGTGAATGGCGCGGGAGCGGCCCTGGGGAGCCCACCGGGGCACCGGCCCCTCGCCGTGCGCGTGTCAGCGCTCAGGGGACGTGACCACGTGCTGCTCTCCTCTGCCTCCCCAGGATCCTCAGTTACAACGCCCTGCAGTGCATCCCCCCGCTGGCCTTCGAAGGGCTCCAGGCGCTCCGGCTGCTGTAAGTACGGGCTCAGGCCCGGGCGGTGCCCTGCTCTGCCCTGCCCTGCTCACAGCCCTGCCCAGCTGGCACTTTGGAGAGGTGCTGAGCACCCACAGCTCCGGGGGGTGAGGTGCGCAGTGTGAGGACGTGTGTCCCGGCTCGGCTCTGCAGCAGGGGCCGAGGGGCCGGGGAAGGTGCCGGGCGGAGGCTGCGCGGTGCCAGGGGCCGGGGGGCCGGGGAAGGTGCCGGGCGGAGGCTGCGCGGTGCCAGGGGCCGGGGGGCCGGGGAAGGTGCCGGGCGGAGGCTGGGCGGTGCCAGGGGCCGGGGGGCCGGGGAAGGTGCCGGGCGGAGGCTGCGCGGTGCCAGGGGACGAGGGGCTGGGGAAGGTGCCGGGCAGACGCTTCGCAGTGCCAGGGGACGGGGGGTGGAGGCGGGTGAGCGGCGGGGCTGCTGCCATGAGCCCTGGGCTCCTGCTCCGCTGACTCCAGGTGGATGTAGCCGAGCGTCTAAGCTGCCTGGGTGTTCCCCCCGGCCCCGCGCTGGGCGGGCGTGTGCCTGGCTCTGATGGAAATGCACAGGCTGCCCTGGTGGCGCACTCTGGCCCTGTGTTGGCATCAGCCTTGATCCCAAGCTGCCGGTGCCCTCTGGGCTCAGAGCCTCTTGTTCCCGCAGGTCTCTGCATGGCAACGACATCTCCAGCCTGCCAGAGGGCATCTTCGCCGACGTCACCTCCTTGTCCCACCTGTGAGTAGCTCCCTGCGCCCGGCTGCCCCGGGAAGGCCCCACGGTGCTGGGCTGGGCTCCCCGCAGAGCTCAGAGCTCGCAGACGGACCCCAAAGGGCAGGAGACAGTCACTGCCAGGGGGCGGGGGGGTCTTTCCTTCTGGGGTCAGCGGCGTCAGGGCACACCTGGGGCGGGTTCCAGCTTCTCTCTGCAGCCTGGCGGGCAAGACGTGGCCGAGGCCTTGACGTCACCGCTGCGTGAGCTGTGCCGCGAGTGCTGCCCTGGGTCTCTGGCCGCGTTACGCGGGGCTCTCAGCACGAGCTGGCTGGGGCGGGAACTTGAATGCCGCTGACGCGGGACCCAGTAAGTGCAGAGGGGACCCAGCTGCTCCGTGCTGCTGGCATACGCCAATCCCCCTGCGCTGTGGGGCCGTGCAGCTGCCCTCATGCCAGACGACTCGGGACCAGCTCTCTGGCTCCAGCGGCGGCTGGGATCCCCCGGCAAACCCCTGGCATCGGGAGCCTCTCTGAGGAATGACGCGGGCCAGTGCCCCGGCCCTGGGGCCTTTCGAATTCCAGAGCTGGGCTCCCAGCCGGGGGGCGAGAAGTGCTGCCCCGGGAGTGGGGTCTGCGACCCCCACGCTCACCCAAACACCCCTGGCAGCCCCCACGCAGCTTCCCGCCGGTCCCCGGAATGGCCGGGCATCCGCACTGCCCCAGGACTGCCAGCCCCTGATCAGGGCACCTGTCGGCTACAGGAGAGACCGCAGCAGGCGGGCAGCCAAGGGCCGAAACCCCCGGAAGTGCCTGGGCCTCACAGGTCCTGATATGCCCTGGGGCACGGCCTGGCCAGCAGCCTCCGAGAGCTCTAGGAGCGAGGCCCCGGACGGGGTGCTCAGGGAATGGCTCCCGGGAGCCGGGACTGTCTCCATCCCAGGGCACCTTGCAGCAGTCAGGGCCGAGCCGAGACAGGCAGGGACACCACTCGCCCGGCTCCGGGGAAGGGGGCGCTCCCGCCTGCCCAGCCAGGGTTGGACCTGCTCCCGGCGCTGGATTTGTGGGAGCGGTGTGCCCCCTGGAGGAGGTGTCTTGGCACTGCACCCTTGTCTTCCCCACACCCGCGGGTGGTGAGAGAACCAGCAGCTCCCAGTGAGTGCCAGCCCTGGGCATTGGCCCTGCCAGCTTGGCCTCGCTCAGCCCAGGGGCTGCGAAGGGAGCAGGGCCAGGCGGGCTCGTCCCGCCCAGGGGCCAGGTCTCGCTGACTGGCCTTTGCTCTTGTCTCCCCTGTGCAGCGCCATCGGGGCCAACCCCCTGTACTGTGACTGCCACCTGCGCTGGCTCTCGGGCTGGGTCAAAACAGGCTACAAGGAGCCCGGCATCGCCCGCTGCGCCGGCCCGCCCGACATGGAAGGCAAGCTGCTGCTCACCACCCCGGCCAAGAAGTTTGAGTGCCAAGGTGAGGGGCCCATTCAGCACCTAGTCACTGGGGGCTGCGCCCGGCGCGTGGGCACGGACAGGGTCCCATGGACTCTGACCCCTGCCCTGCCCTGCCCTGGCAGCCATCCCCCGCAGTCTAATGTCAGAGCAGATGGGCCGGGTGGGGTTGCTGTGGGCAGGGGATCGTGTGCTGCAGTGGGTCACATGCAGGGCTGGGACCCAGGGGATCCTGAGCCCTATACCCAGCCCTGAGACCCCTTCTGGTTGCTGGGTGGATGTACCCCTGGCTGAGCCGGAGTCCAGCCCCGGTCCCTCGGCGTGCAGCTCTGGCGTTAATTCCCTGCCGGGTGGAAATGGGGTTCCCCTTCGTTCTAGTTGGAATGGGTCTGGCTTCAGCTCCGGCTGCTGGCTCTGGCTGGGCCCTGCCCTAGCGTGTCAGGGCTCCCTGGCAATGCAGGGCCTGGCACAGGGGCTGTGCCGGGAAAGGTGCCTGGCTGCAGAAGGGCAGCTCTGCTCCCTGAGCAATGCCAGGGGCTGCCAGGGCCTGGCTCGAACTGTCTGTGACTCGCGACTCCTGGCCCACGCCGGCCAGGGGGTGAGTCTGACGACTGCAGCCCCCCTTCGGTCCAGCCAGAGCAGACCCTCGACGGGGAGAGGAGGACACTCCGTGGAGATGGGTAACACCGGGTCAGACCCTAGCAGGGCCCAGGACTGGCTGTAGCTAGTCACGGTGAGTAACCGCCCCCGGCACTGGCCACAGCGCGGTAGAACGCCCGGTGCCTCGCCAGCGCTGGCAAACCCACCCTGAGTGCAGGCCACTCCCCGGGGCTCTGCGGCAACGGAGCTAACCAGGCTTTGCACCTGCCGGGCTTGGGCTAACTCCAAACGCTGCCTTGTCCTATACCCGCAAGAGGCACCAGTTTGGGCCACGCTCTCCAATCAGGAGCAGATATTTAAAGGGGCGACAGGTGGGGGCGGAGCCGGAATTCCAGCAGCACGTGAGACCCCAGGCCCCAGGGGCTGAGCCAGATACTGGAGACCAGGACGAGACCTGCGTGGGGGGCGGCTTGTCCCCCAGCGGCTGCACCGGCCCGTCAGAGACCAGCCACGGCGGGAGCTGGGCTTGGGGCCGATCTGGCCGTTGCCCCGAGACCACAGAGGGGCCCTCTGGGGTCGGTCAGCAGCCAAGTGTCTGAGAAATGACCCCCCCTCGCTAGGCCAGGAACCCCCCCTCGCGGCTTGCTGGGGAGACGAGCCCATTTTAACCCCTCGGCCCTGGAGCCGGCCCACACTGCACTGACCAAACAGGGCTTGAAGGAAAAGAGCCGGAAGGAAACCCAGCGCGGCGGCTGCCGCTGGGCAGGCCTGGAGCTGAGACAGCCCCCGCCAGGCATGGGCCCTGCTTCAGCCCGGCGGCTCAGCGCTGCCCAGGGTTGGCAGGGATGGAAACGGAGCCTCTCAGCCTAGCCAGAGCTCCCATTCGATGGGCTCCAGGCTCGGTGTGGACGTGCTAGTGGCTGGGGGCCATTGCAAACGAGAACCCCACAAACCGGCCTTGGCACACGGGGACTGGGGCAGGAGCTGGATGGCTGGCCGGTCCCCAAACGTGACTGACCGGAGGATCGGCCTGGGGCGGGAGTCTTGCCAGTGGGGGCCCGCGGGGAGGGGTTCTTGGCCCAACACTGTGTAACGTCTGTATCAGTGACCCACAAACACGGTCACTAGCCCAGGTGTGCGGTGACTTGGCGAGCTGGGATCCCAGGGGAGCAACACAACGCTCAGAGGGGTCGATACCCTGAGCGCTGAGGAAAGGAAAGGCTAAAAACTGGGCGTGTTCAGGCTGGAGACAAGACTCGGGGGGACCTGACAGCCTACAACCATGCGCAGGGCTGTTCTAAAGGGACGGGGATCAGTTCCCCATGTCCACTGCAGGCCGGACAAGCAGCAATGGACTTAACCTGCAGCCGGGGATTTCGGTTTGGGATTTGGAAAACGAACGCTATGGGCAGCGATGCTCTGGGCCTGCTCCCAAGGGAGGATGTGGGATCCCCATCGTGGGGGTTTTAAGGCAGGTTAGACACACGCCTGGCAGGGCTGGTCTAGGTGCCTTGGCCTCGCTGCCCTCAAGGTCCCGAGAGGTCTGTGACTCTGTTTCTGCGTTTCGTCCGGCTCTGTAACGCCACAGCTGGGCACAAAGTCTTGGCCCTACTCACCCGGTGGGGGACTCCATCCTGGGAAGCAGTGACGCTGAAAAAGACAAGGGTCAGGGTGGACCATCAGCTGAACAGGATCTCCCAGTGTGAGGCCAGAAGGGCCAGTGCGACCCTGGGCTGCATGAACAGGGCACTCGAGAAGGAGCAGAGAGGTTATTTTCCCTCTGGATTTGGCCCTGGTGCGACCGCTGCTTGGATCCTGTGGCCAGTTCTGGTGTCCACAGTGCAAGAGGGATGTTGATAGATTGGAGGGGTCAGAGAAGAGCCACGGGAATGATTAAAGGATTAGAAAACCCGCCTGATAGTGACAGGCCAAGGAGCTCGATTTCTTCATCTTAACAAGGAGATAGCTAAGGGGTGACCCGATCCCAGTCTGCAGCACCTGCCTGGGGAGCAGGTATTTAACCCCGGGCGCTGCAGTCCAGCCGAGGAAGGTCTCACACGGGCCAGTGGCTGGACGTTGAGGCTAGACGCGCAGACGGGAAACGTGGCGGCTCTTTACCAGTGAGGGTAACTAGCCACCAGAACGCGTTACCCAGCTCGGGCGGATTCTCCATCGCTGGCCATGGGCGGTTTCTCGAAACGCTCTGGCCTGGTGCAGAGCGCAATGAATACAGGGCCATCGCGTGGCTCGTGCTGTGCAGAGCGCAGACGAGATGATCACAGGGCTCCCGGCCAGGGATTCTCTGAGTCTGGTTCAGGGGATGGGAACCTGCCGCAGGGTGAGAGGCTGCTGGAGCTCCGGCTGCTCAGTGTCTGATGGCTGGGGGGTGGCTTGATCCCGGTCTGTAAGTGTCGCCCTGGGGAGGAGAAGTTTGGCTAGGGACAGCCCTGCCGCCGACCACGCGGGAGCCAGACGCCCATTTAACAGGGAGGGTAATTAACCATTGGCCCCGCCCAGGGCCTGGGGCAGGTTCTCCGTCACTGGAGGCTTTTCATCGGTCGGCTCGCTCTGAACCAGTTCCAGGAGCTCAGGGCTGGACCAAGGGGCCTTGGGGAGGGGCCCTGGCCTGGGTTGTGCTGGTGGTCAGACTGGGCAATCAGACTGGCCTTAGGCTCTTGCTCCGGCCCATTGCAGCCGGCGGTTGAGTGCGGGGAGCTGCCCAGCTGTGCTCCAGGGACGGTCATGCTGTGCTCGGCGCCGGCTGCCTGGCCTGGTGGTCGAACACCTCCCTGCCTAGTCCAGCCGTGCTGCAGTGGCTGGCTCCTGGCTTAGCCGGCCCTGGGAGCACGGCCCCAAGGCCAAAGCGCCCTGGCCCAAACGGCGGCTGCACCTGCTGCCAGCACCTGCCCCCCGCACGGTCACGCTGCCAGTGGGTCCAGGGACCCTCCCTCGTTACTGTCGGGACCTTCCCCTGCCAGGTCCGCCGGCCCTGAGCATCCAGGCCAAGTGTGATCCCTGCCTCTCCAGCCCGTGCCAGAACCAAGGCACCTGCCACAGTGACCCGCTGGCCGCCTACCGCTGCACCTGCCCCAGCGGGTACAAGGTGAGCAGGGGGCGGGATCTCCTGGGCGGGTGCACGGGGCTTTCGTTCGCTGTCACAGCTTCCCGCTGCATGGCACGGGCAGCAAGAAGTGAGCAGGAGCCCAGGGCTCTGCCAACAGCCCAAATCGGGGAGGGGGGGGCACTCGCATCCACTGCCTGCGGGCTCAGCTGCTGCCCCCCGATCCTGGCAGCGGGGGACGGGA
This sequence comes from Trachemys scripta elegans, assembly GCF_013100865.1. NCBI lineage: Eukaryota > Metazoa > Chordata > Testudines > Emydidae > Trachemys > Trachemys scripta. The sequence goes on along the minus strand of NC_048304.1, from coordinate 125,253,825 downwards.
CAGGGACCTCGCGACCTGTGCTGTGTGACAGCTCCTAGCTTTGAGCTCTCCGTCCCCAGGGCAAAGACTGCGAGGAGCCCGTGGACAGCTGCTCCAGTAGCCCCTGCGCCAACGGCGGGACCTGCCAGCCCCCGGAGCGGGAGGGGACCGGGTTCACGTGAGTGCGAGCGTGGGGGGTTACGGCTGTGGGACCCCTGGAGGTGGGGCACCAGGGGACGGTGCTGGGCGCCCACGCAGGGCCGGGTGGTGCCCAGCCCAGGGTCGTGTGACACTGCACCATGGCTCCCAGGGTGGATCTGGGGCCGGCGTGGCTGGGGTTCCCAGCTCCCCTCCCCACGCATACCCCCCGGGCCGGAGCAGACCGTCTGGAGACCTGCCGCGGGACGGCTCAGTGCAGCGGGGATGGTCTGTGCAGTCGGCTCCCAGGGCGCGTCCCCTAGAGCTGCAATCGGAGCAAGGGGAAGACTTTGCATTTAAAGGCTGCAGCTGGGTGGGCATGTGTGCGCGTGGGCTGCGCCGGCAGCGTGAGACCTGGGCCCGGCGGCCTTGTCCAAGCTCACAGAGTCCATCCGGGGGGCTGGGATCCTGCGGACTGGCTGGGGGGGCGTGTGACAATGCGGTTCTGGCGGAACCCAACTGAGAGTGCCAACTCAGNACAGGACCTTGGTTGCAACAATGATCTATATGGTCCCAGTTTATGTCAATAACGTCACAGGGCGGGAGCGGGGAGATGCTGAAGAAGGTGCAGCGAGGAACTGGGAGGTCATGATGCAGCCCCTGGGGCCATGTGGCAGGGAGACTGGGTGCCCCCCCTCTCCCGTCCCTGCATCTGCTCTGCTCCGTGTCGAGCGGCTCCTCTCCGTCCCTCAGACAGGAGCCCCCCATGCCGCCGGGCCCAGCCGCTCGCCCTGTTCCCCCGTCGATGAGAGCGGGGCTTAGGGAGCCGAGTGCCCGGCAGGTGCCCAGGCGTGATTCCCTTTGAGCTCCTGAGTCCAAGCAGGTCTGTGTGCCAGGCCAGTCCCTGCGGGCGGGGGCCCAGCCGGGCGCAGGAGCCAGCCCTGGGGGCGAGGGTCACACACTCCCCATGGGAAGCTGGAGGTCACATGGTCTCTTCCCGCACCCCAGAGAAACGCCCTGTCACTCGCTGCGGAGGGAGGGAGCCAATGGGCCCCTGGGAAGCGTGGCACAGCCAGCCCTGCCCCCATGTGCCCACCCCCCCCGGACACCAGCGCCCACGCTGGATGGCCTCAGCCCGTCACCACGGCAACCCAGCCTCCGCGCCAGCCAACCTGGCCCTTGGGGGTTTGCAGAGCTCACCAAGCAGGCGCTGAGCCGGGGCTGCCGGAGGCTCCAGGCACGGCCAGCCAAGGGGGAGGGGCCCAGGGCCCACACCAAATCCTTTGTGTCAGCCAGCCACTCCTAGCCTTGTTTGCACACACACGTGCAACACGCACATGCATGTTGCACCCATCTACACACGTGCAGTGCGTGCACACACCAGCAACACGCACAGGCATGTGCACGTGCACACACACTCACATGCACACACCGTGCACGTGCACACGCACTTGCATGCACACACGGTGCACACACACATTCACACACACATGGTGCACATGCACACACACACACACGCTGTGCACTTACACACGCACTCACACGCACACACTGTGCACTTAAAAAGCAACAGAGGGTCCCGTGGCACCTTTAAGACTAAGGCCTTGGCTACACTGGCAATTCACAGCGCTGCACTCGCTGCGCTCAGGGGTGTGAAAAACACCCCCACCCGAGCGCAGCGAGTGCAGCGCTGCAAGCTATTCCCCTCGGAGAGGTGGAGTACATACAGCGCTGCGAGAGAGCTCGTGCTTCACAGCGCTGCTGCGTGTGAATCCGTGCGTGTAGCCAAGGCCTAACAGAAGTACTGGGAGCATAAGCTTTCGTGGGTAAGAACCTCACTTCTTCAGATGCAAGTAATGGAAATTTCCAGAGGCAGGTATAAATCAGTCTGGAGATAACGAGGTTAGTTCAATCAGGGAGGGTGAGGGGCTCTGCTAGCAGTTGAGGTGTGAACACCAAGGGAGGAGAAACTGCTTCTGTAGTTGGCTAGCCATTCACAGTCTTTGTTTAATCCTGATCGGATGGTGTCAAATTTGCAAATGAACTGGAGCTCAGCAGTTTCTCTTTGGAGTCTGGTCCTGAAGGATTTTTGCTGTAAGATGGCTACCTTTACATCTGCTATTGTGTGGCCAGGGAGGTTGAAGTGTTCTCCTACAGGTTTTTGTATATTGCCATTCCTGATATCTGACTTGTGTCCATTTATCCTCTTGCGTAGTGACTGTCCAGTTTGGCCAATGTACATAGCAGAGGGGCATTGCTGGCACATGATGGCATATATAACATTGGTGGACGTGCAGGTGAATGAGCCGGTGATGTTGTAGCTGATCTGGTTAGGTCCTGTGATGGTGTTGCTGGTGTAGATATGTGGGCAGAGTTGGCATTGAGGTTTGTTGCATGGGTTGGTTCCTGAGTTAGAGTTGTTATGGTGCGGTGTGTGGGTCAAAGGCAGCCGTGTCTGCAAAGGGTGCAGGCTCCCTTGGACAGGAGGTGCTGCCCGGTGCTTCGCTCGCTCCACTGATATGTGTGTATGTGTGTGTGCATGCGCTGTTCCATGCCGGGCTAGCCGTGGGGCTAGCCAGGTGGCTGGGACTGTGGTGTTACCTGTGGGTTGTTTTCCTCCCTGCCTGCCAGGTGCCTTTGTGCAGCAGGATTCGAGGGGCCGACCTGCAGCGCCATCACCGACGTCTGCCAGGACCAGGCCTGTGCCAACGGGGGCACCTGCATGCCTGGGCTCGGAAACGGCACCTGTCTGTGCCAGCCCCACTACACAGGTAAGGGGCCGGGCAGCCTCCAGGCCGCCAGGGGACAGCCCACCTGGGAATCGGCCTCCGAGGTCCCCAGCCGGGCACTGTCTGGGTGGAAAGCCCGGAGCCCCTCCCCCAGGAGGAGAACGCTCTCCCTGGCCCCCTACACATCTGTCTGTCTGTCTGCCCTCCGCAGCCAGCCGTGCCTCTCCCGCCCGCTCACCTGAGCTAGGCTGAGCACCCAGCAGCTGGAGCCGACAGGCAGCCGCTGGCCCTGCCGCTGGTCAGTTGCTGACGTCCGGTGTCCCAACCCATGCCTGTGGGAGCTGGGCGCAGGGCCCGGGCTGGGTCCCGCTGCTCGTGCCAGAGACGCTCCGGCTAGCACAGGCCAGGCCTCCGTGCAGCACCATGCGCCCTGGCAGCATCTCCCTGCCCTGGAGCCGAATGGGCAAGGTGGGGCAAGGAGGCCTGGCTGGGCACCAGGGGGAACTGCCTGGAGAGCACGTGGCCTGGGGACCGTCTCTGCCAGGCTGCGGTGCCCTGTGCCCGTCGCCCGCACAGACCCACCCGCATGCGCCCCGTGGCCGTGGGGACAGCGCCCAGGCCCCAGCGGTGACGCAGGGGCCCTGGCTGCACCTTCCTTCTGTCTCGCTGAGCCGGGGCCCCGGGGGAGCAGGAAGGGGCCATGCTGGCACTGCCCACCCCAGCAACGCTGGGAGCAGAGGGCTGCTGCTGCCCGCTGAGCCTGGCCTCTTCCCTCCCTTGTCCAGGACGGGCCTGCGAGGAGCTGCTGGATCTCTGCTCCGTGGAGCTCAGCCCCTGCCCGCACGGTGCCCAGTGCGTCGTCACTGCCGCGGGGCCCCGGTGAGTACCCGCCCACGAAGAGTTAACCCCCCGTTCCCTCCCCGTGTGGCTGGGCCCAGGGCACCTGGGGCTGCCCCAGACATGTCACAGTCGTGGGCACGAGCCCAGAGACCCCCAGGCATGGGGGCGGGGCCATGTCTGAATTGGGCTAGGGCTGCCCGCCGGGCCACAGAGGGCAGCGCTGGGGCTGGGGCACCGGCTGCTTAGAGGGGCAGAGCCATGAGCCACGGACCCGCAGCCGGGGGACACCTGGGTGCCGAGTGCCTTTGGGCTGCGGGGGCCGGTGGATCTCTGGGCCCTGCCTGGAGCTGGGCTGTGGGATCTCTGGGCTCTGCCCGGAGCTGGGCTGCGGGGGCCGGTGGATCTCTGGGCCCTGCCCGGAGCTGGGCTGCGGGGGCCGGTGGATCTCTGGGCCCTGCCCGGAGCTGGGCTGNTGCCCGGAGCTGGGCTGCGGGGGCCGGTGGATCTCTGGGCCCTGCCCGGAGCTGGGCTGTGGGGGCCGGTGGATCTCTGGGCTCGTCGGAGCCGCATGAGGCACCTTCCCTCAGGCTCGTTTCTGGGGGAGCATGGCCCTGTGGCCATGGCGGCTCTGAGCAAGGTGCCCCTCCCCCCAGGTGTGAGTGTGCCCCCGGCTACGGGGGGGACAACTGCAGCCTGGACCCTGGCTGCCGGGACCACCGCTGCCAGCACGGCGCCCAGTGCCAGGCCGAGGGGAGCGGCTACTCCTGCCTCTGCACACAGGGCTACAGGTGAGGCCGGCAGAGCCGCGTGGCACCTGGGGAGAGGGGGCTGCCCGCCCTGGGCGTGGGGCGTGGGATGCACAGCATCGCTAGGCGGGTACCGAGTGGTCTCCCCCAGCACACGGCCGGGCGGGGCCCAGCATGGCCCGTGCAGCTGGAGGTGAGGGGCGTTGGGGGGCTGCGAGTGGGCGCCGGGCTCCTCCTCAGGCACTAGAGGCAGACGGAGGCGCCTCGTGGTCTGGGGAGTCTGGTTCTGCGGCTGAGGGGGGCCCAGAGCCTGGCCTAGCCTTGCTCTTTGGGGTTTGCTGCGGGGGGCCATCGCCCTCAGCACCCAGAGCCCCCTGCACCTGCTGTGTGGCGGCCGAGCCGGGCCCGGCCTGGTGCTCCAGCCCCTGCTCCGGGAGGGGACCGGCTGTCCTGACCCCAGCCCGGGGCGCACAGGCTCCTCTCACCACAGTGCCGGCCGGTCCCTCTCCCCAGCGGGCAGCTGTGTGAGATGCCGCCTCGCGCCCAGCCCAGTCTCTGCGCGCGGGCCGAGTGCCAGAACGGGGCCGACTGCGTGGAGCTGGGCACCCGGGCCGTGTGCCGCTGCCCCCCCGGCTTCGGGGGCCCCAAGTGCGAGAAGCTGCTGAGCGTCAACTTTGTGGACCGGGACACGTACCTGCAATTCACCGACCTGCACAACTGGCCGCGGGCCAACATCACGCTGCAGGTACGGGCCCTGTGCCGGCCCTGCCACACCCTGCCCGGGCTGCCCCTGGGGCTGCGGCAGGGCCGGCACGTGGGGTGAGCAGGGGCAGCGTGTCCCCAGGCCCTGCCAGGAGGGGAGGCTGAGGGCTGGAGGGAGGTGGGGGTCTGGAAGGCGGGGCTGGGTGCCAGGGGGTGGAACTGGGTGCAGGGAGGCGGGGCTGGGGGCGGGGCTGGGTGCCGGGGGCGGAACTGGGTGCAGGGAGGCGGGGCTGGGTGCAGGTGGGGTGCAGGGGAGTGGGGCTGGGTGCAGGGAGGCGGGGCTGGGTGCAGGTGGGGTGCAGGGAGGCAGGGCTGGGGGCAGAGAGGCGGGTGCCGAGCGGGGATGCCGGGGATCTGCCCGGGCTGGCTGCTGGGCCGTGGCACCTGGTCTAACCCCCCCACACCCCATCTCCAGGTCTCCACGGCCGAGGACAACGGGATCCTGCTGTACAACGGGGATCGGGACCACATGGCCGTGGAGCTGTACCAGGGCCACGTGCGGGTCAGCTACGACCCCGGCAGCTACCCCAGCTCGGCCATCTACAGGTACTGCCCCCTCCCTGCCAGCCGCGGTGCTATGGGGGCCAGCTCCTCTCAGTGCGTCTAAGAGTCCCCTCGCCCCTCCTGTCCCCACCCCTGCCAGAGCCGTATCCGTGATGCAGGGCCTGGGGCAGAGCCTGGTGTAACCTGGTGCACACCATGCCCCTCTCCCTGCCCAGCCACGGGCACGCACGGCCCAGCACAGCCCCCTGCCCCCCTGCGCCGGGCCTCCAGCTGTGTCCCACGGGCTGGCCGGAGAGCCTGGCCCGTCCTCGGAGGGATCGGCCAGGTGTGGCACTGTCCTGCCTGCCCACAGCGCGGTTGGCTGGAGTGGCACTGACGGGGCACAGCCTGGTATCGGGGCCCCAGTGTAGACAAGGTCAGTGCCCCCCAGCTCAAGGCAACCACGCCCCTGACGGCGGTGCCAGCCCTGAGCCTTGTGGGGGAGGAGTCGCTCCCTGAACCCCAGTCTGTGCACTGGGATAGCACGCTCCCCCCGTACCCCTCCTGGGCCTGGGCACAGCCCCCCCATGACAGACACTGAATGCAGCGAGTGTGGACAGCTGGGGGGGGCTGGAAGGGGGCGGGGGGCTGGCCTGGGCAGCCGGTGGTGGGGGTGGGGCGGGCGCTGGGCTCAGTCACTAACCCTGGGGCCTGGGCCCTGCCCCCAGCGCCGAGACCATCAACGACGGGCAGTTCCACACGGTGGAGCTGGTGACCTTCGAGCAGATGGTGAATCTCTCCATCGACGGCGGCAGCCCCATGACCATGGACAGCTTCGGCAAGCCCCACACGCTGACCAGCGAGGCGCCGCTCTACGTGGGAGGTGGGTCCCGGAGCTTGGGGGAGGGTTCCCGGGGCTGCCCGGGGGGCTAGGAGCCGTTGGGGAGGCTGGCACAAGGGGCTTGGCAGGGGGCAGGCCCAGGCTCGCGGGGGTGAGGCGTTTCTGGGCCCAGGAGGGAGGGGATGCCGGAGCTCGGATCTCTGTGCGCTGTGGGGCGTCCGCGCTGGGGAGCAGGGCGCGTGTCCCTGGCAGCCTGTGGGGCGACGGGGTGGGGGCTGGGTGCCCCATGCGCCCGCCTCACGCCCACCCCGCCCGCTCTCTGCCAGGCATGCCGGTGGACGTGAACTCGGCCGCCTTCCGCCTCTGGCAGATCCTCAACGGCACCGGCTTCCATGGCTGCATCCGCAACCTCTACATCAACCACGAGCTGCAGGACTTCACCAAGACCCAGATGAAGCCGGGGGTGGTGCCGGGCTGCGAGCCATGCCGCAAACTGTACTGCCTGCATGGCCTATGCCAGCCCGACGCCGCCCACGGCCCCGTCTGCCACTGCGAGCCGGGCTGGGCAGGGCCCCACTGCGACCAGCAGGGCCACAGCCCCTGCCAGGGCCACAAGTGAGTGTGGGGGTCAGCCCCATCCCCTTGCGGCCCCAGCCGCAAAGCAGGGACCCAGCTGGGGCCCTGGGGTCTCAGCACACGGGCCCCTGCAGGACCCAGGGCTTAAACCCCACATCAGGGTCAGCAGCAAATCAGTTCGGTCCTGTCTGCATCTCAAACCACCATGGAGAGGGGCACAGGGCGGCCACGGACGGCAATAGCCAGGGAGAGGGTTATGGGGCACCAGCAGAGCTGGGGGGGACAGGGCTGGGTTGGCAGGGGCTGTGGGTCGGGAGTGAGGGGCACCGGCAGAGCTGGGGGGGGCAGGGCTGGGCTAGCAGGGGCTGTGGGTCAGGAGTGAGGGGCACCGGCAGAGCTGGGGGGCGGGAATGAGCAGCGTACGGGGCGGCGGGCGCATGCTGTGTATGTGCCGCGCTCCCGCGGGTGCTGCCAGGTGCTCCCTTGCATGGCCCCGAGGCCACGTGCAGCCAATGATGGGCCTGGCCGAGGCTGGGCAGCACGGACCCGGGGGGCTGAGTCCGAGCTGGGCCCGGCAGGACCGGTGCCGGGGAAGGAGCAGGCTGGGAGTAGCCGGCGTAGCCAGCTCGGATGTGCTGAGTCGCTGGGGGTGACGTGCCAGGGTTGGTACCAAGGCGGGGATTTGGCCTCATGCCCACTGCTGCCAGGGTCTGTTCCGCGGGCGCTGTCCCGGCGGGTTGCTGAGGCCATGATGGGCTGCCTGGATCATGGCTAAACCCCTGGGACAAGGCCCCTGGCAGACAGTAGTGCCCCCGGCGCCCCACGGCCCTGCCCAGGTTCGTCTCTCTGCTCCCACAGGTGTGTCCATGGGGACTGCGTGCCCCTCGACGCCCTCTCCTACAGCTGCCAGTGCCGTGACGGGTACCACGGCGCCCTGTGCAGCCAGCCGGGCGAGCTCGACAACCCCTGCAAGAGCCTGCCTTGCGTGCACGGGCACTGCCAGATCTCGGCCCGGGGGGAGGCGTCCTGCGAATGCCAGAGCGGCTACGCCGGCCAGCTGTGCGACCAAGGTCAGAGCCCTGCCTGCCCTGGGCCCCCAGTGCCCCTGCCCCGACACGGCCAGGGCCGGGCCCTGCTGCCCAGGTGGCTCTGGAGAGCCCCGGGTGTGGCTGGGATAGCAGAGCCCCACGGACAAGCCGCCCGCTGAGAGGGGCCCAGGGCCACAACAGAGCCAGTGGCCCGGTGGCTCCCTGGCGTAGCACCCGCGGTGAGTCTGGCCCCACGTCCCTGGAGCAGGGCTCCCGGTGGCATTTGCTGCTGGCAGTTTGGTGCTAGCTCCCGCCTCGTAGTCTCCTCCCCAGGAAGCACTCAGCCCCCTGCCCCCGGGCTGGGCCTAGGCAAAGGGTCTCACAGCCAGGGCTGGCCCCAGTGTGTCCGGACGCCAGCGCGCCCAGGGCCGGGGCCTCGCCCGTGTGCAGGCTCCTTGGCGAGCGCTCAGCCCGCGCCGTGCACCCGGGCGCTGACTGCCTCTCTCCTTCTGGCCCTGCAGAGTCGGAGTGCCGGGGCGAGCCGGTGCGGGAGCACCCCCAGGTGCAGCGGGGCTATGCCATCTGCCAGACCACGCGCCCCGTCTCCTGGGTGGAGTGCCGGGGCTCCTGCCAGGGCCAGGGCTGCTGCACGGGGCTGCGCCTCAAGCGGAGGAAGTTCACCTTCGAGTGCAGCGACGGCTCCTCCTTCGTGGAGGAGGTGGAGAAGGCCAGCAAGTGCGGCTGCGCCCGGTGCATGTAGCAGCCGGCGGCGGGAGGCAGCAGAGCCGGGGCCCGCCGAGGAGAACGCCGCTAGAGACGAGGGGCGGAGCCGCTGGAGGCACCGCCCATGAGCTGGGACTCCCAAAGCCCGCGTCGCTGTCCGAGCAGGCCCCGCCGGCCGCCCTGGAGCAGGGGCTGCCGCGTGCCGCGAGCCACCACAGGACACCCGTGTAGAGAGGGAGGGTTTTTTAAAACTGCAGCTCCCCAAATGTATTTATAGTGGGTGGGGACACGGGGAGCAGGCCCAGCCCCCGCCCTGTGTTTGCTTTCTCCGCTTTGTACAGCCCCAGACCCGCTCTGGCCCACCCCCGCTCCCAGCCTGCGTAAATTCCCGTGGGACGGGCTGCCAGGTCGGCCGAGGGACCGGGGGCTGGGCCGCGGGGGGCGGGGGGCTCTGAGCCTGCTGCCTTTGCCCACGGGTGGCTGGACGCGCCTGGCTCAGCGGCCAGGCCAGTCCCGGCGCTGTGACGTTTGCTATAACAGCAGCAGCGTCGGTTCGTGGGCAACGCAGGCGCCGTGGTGGCCAGAGACCTGGGCTCCCCCCGCCCCCCTCGCCATGGGAGTGTTGAGTCCTGCGCTGTCCACAGGGCATGAGCCACCCCTGTGCCAGGGTCAGTGTTTGGACTGGAGGCCTGGCCACGTGCCCCAGGCAAACGCAGGGCGGCCGTGACGCTGGGCTGTGGGTGTAGCGGTGTTGGGCTGGCCATAGGCAGCTCTGCCACCCGCTCCCCTCGGCTGGCACCAGCGGGCCTGGCTCAGGGCAGGGGTGCCCGTGGCTGCTGGAGCTGCAGCCCCTCCCCGGGCCGGGGCCGAGTACCAAAGGAGCGTCTGCGTCGGCCGCTGGCTGCCACGGGGCGGGGGGTGGGGGGGGCCACACCCCTCAGCTGCTGCAGGCTGGGTGGCCCCCTCCCCGCCCGCAGTTAACACAGGGCCGTGTCACTGCCCTAGTGTTTGTGTGCCATGGGGTGGGGGCAGTGAATGGTTGGACAGCTGGGCTATTTAACCCCCCCTCCCCCGAGCCAGGCTACGCCAGCGCAGGGCCCTGCATGCTGCCGGGGGTGGGGTATGTGTGTATGTGGAGGGAATCGGCCTGTAGGCCCAACCCCACACTGCCCTGCTCCCCATTGGAATAGGGCACTCGAAAAACCAGGGGGCCTCCCCGTGGCTGGGGGCCCAGCAGCTAAGTGCGCGTGAGGCCCAGGCCGGGGCGCCCCACATGAGGCTGGTGGCACCAGCTGGCGCAGTGTGGAGGCCCGGTTGAGTCCTGCTCTGGGGTGGGCAGGAAGCAGCCCCATGGCGCTCTGGGGTGGAGCCAGGGATGCGTTCAGGGGGTTGGGGTGGGGGGGGGGGGGAGTGAGGGCTCTGGGCTGGGGGTGCAGGTTCCAGGGTGGGACCAGAAATAAGGGGTGTGGGAGGGGGCTCTGGGGTTGGGGGCGTGAGAGCTCTGGCTGGGTATGTAGACGCTGGGGTGGGACTGGGACCGAGGGGTTTAGAGGGTGGGAGGGGGATCAGGGCAGGGGGGTTGCGGTGCAAGGGGTGGCTCAGGAGTGCAGGCTCCAGGCGGTACGTACGACAAGCAGCTCCCAGAAGCAACGGCATGTCCCCCCTCTCCGGCTCCTATGCGGAGGCGCAGCCAGGTGGCTCTGCGCACTGCCCCCGCAGCGCCCATTGAACGTAGTTCCCAGCCAATGGGAGCTGCGGAGCTGGCATTTGGGGCAGGGGCAGCATGTGGAGGCCCCTGGCTGCCCCCACACGTAGGAGCTGGAGGAGGGATGTGCCGCTGCTTCCAGGAGCCACGCGGAGCCAGGACAGGCAGGGAGGTGCCTTAGCCCCACTGCACCCCTGACTTTTAACGGCCTGGTCAGAGGTGCTGACCAGAGCCGCCAGGTCCCTTTTTGATGGGGCGTTCCGGTCAGAAACCAGGCACCTGGCAGTCCTGCCCGGGGGCTGGAACGTGTGTATTGGGGGTCCTGAGCGGCTGAGCCGTTGAGCCAAACTGGAAAGCCTGGATAGACTGGAAACCACATCCTGCCGGGGGTGCGACAGGCCCCCACCACCCCCACAGCACCACTGTGTCCCTGGGGGCTTGCGAGGGGAGAGGGTGGGGATATCCCAGGCCAGGCACTTGCCCTGCGCCAGCACAGCTCCCCGCCCGGCCCCCCCAGCTCAGAGCCATTGCTCCTGTGATGTACCCCTGCCGCTCTCCCACGCCCTGGGGGTGGCTGGTTCCTGGCCCATTGAGACGCCCCCGGACAGGCCCACGGGCTGACTGCTCCAGTTCACGGGCACTGTCCCGCCCTCGGGCATCGGGGCAGTTTGCAGCAAGTTCTGTCAAGAGCTTTAATTGATGCTGGCTTCGCCCCAGCCCAACCAACCAACACCCAGGCACCCCCCGTCCTGAGCCCCCCGGCTGCCCGCTGCTGAGCCGTGCCGGGCTGCGCCGTGTTCGCCCGATGCCAAGGCTGGGGTCGTTTTCTGTTGCTCGTTGTAAGCTAACCTCTAAAGTATCTCTTTATACAGAATACTTACAGATTCTAATATATATTTGTATTTCAGTTTGTTATAGTATTTTTCTACGTTCAGGGCAAGCCAGCGGCCAGTTCGGTTCGGTGGCAGCCGCGGCGCCGCAGCCGAAGGACAAGGGCTTCGTTTGCCTGTTTGTTTTTCGCACGTCAAGGTGCTGGGCAGAGCCGGGCCAGGGAGGCGCCATGCGTGGCCAGTGTCTAGCAGAGGCAGTATTGTTTTAGAAGCTGTGTGATCGTGTCGCTTTGTCTTCCACGTGAACATGACATTTATTCATTCAGAGATGCCGGGCTGGTCTCATCTTTCCTGCTAGCAGCATCGGGCCCAGCCCCGGCGCTGGGATCCCCACGCAGGACCTGTCCTGCCGCAGCCCGCAGGACCCCCTGCTCCATGTGAAACGCTGCCCAGTTCCCAGCACTTTCCACGGGCTGCGTCCTCGGCACACGGCGGGTGTGCACACGGCCGGGCAGCCCAGACACACTGGCCGGGATGCGGGTCCCACTCGAGCACGGGGCTGGGGTGAGAGGAAAAAGGACATCCAGAGCCGCTGGAGTCAGAAGGCTCCAGGGACACACGTCACAAAACAGCCCCTGCCCCAGGGAGGCGTGGCCGAAGGCAAATGGGGGGGCTGGGAGCAGAAGCCAGGGGCAGCAGCTCGAGGCTGGAGTAGTTGCGGTGAACCGAGGGGCGAGTGGCGTAGAGGCGGGTCTGAGCTTCGGGAGACAGAGCCTGATGAAGTGGTAGCCACGGGTGCTGCGGGAGGGGAGCTGGGGGCGGAGGATGAGGCGAGGTGCTGGGGCGAGGCACAGAAGAGGCCATGGGAAGATGAGCCCACGGGAGCACCCTGCAGGCTCCCCTCGACAGCCCCAGTCATTGAGGGTGTGCGCTGGAGCTGGGCCCTGCAGAGACCTCCCACCGGCCCAACCGTGACCTGGGCTGGGTCATCGGAGATGTGGGCAGGGCCTAGTGCGAATGCCAATGGCTGTGGGTCTGCAGCACCTACCCGCGCCGGGCCCTGTCCCCCCCTAGAGAAACGCTCCAGGCAGGGCCGCACTGCTCGCAGGGGGTTCACAGCTGCATAGAATCATAGAAGATCAGGGTGGAAGGGACCTCAGGAGGTATCTAGTCCAACCCCCTGCTCAAAGCAGGACCAATCCCCAACTAAATCATCCCAGCCAGGGCTTTGTCAAGCCGGGCCTTAAAAACCTCCAAGGAAGGAGATTCCACCACCTCCCTAGGGAACCCATCCTGTCCCTGGTCGGACACTCCCGGCTCCCACCCCGTGTCAGCTCAGGGCCACCAGCCGTTTTACCAGCAATGGAGGGTCAGGCTGAGAGTAAAGGCCGGTCAGGGTACGGCTTGGCGGGGCCCAGGCTGGATGGGATTCGAGACGCTCTGCTTGCTGACGGCAGAGGGACCCTTTCGCTCACGCATGTTTAAAAACCCCAGCGCTCGCGCCCCGTGTGCTTTACTGAGACGCTGCAACGTTCTCCCTTCGTGCCCCACTGGCAGGGGCCTGGCATGTCCTCGGGAAGGAGGCCCAAGTCCCACGGGGGTTACCTTGGACACTGCTGGCGATTCAGGGATCGCCTGCCGAGCAACCTGCCCTTGCTGTTGCCATGGCTGGCCCCAGGCACTTCCCGTTCCATTCGCTCCTGGAACCAGCACCACTCCCAGCTCCCCCAGAGTGCGCGAGGGCGGGACGCGTGGCTGAGGGGCAGCACCAGCAGGAGAGCTGCTAGGAGTCAGGAACGTCCGAGACTTCAACCACCCCTCAGGCCCATTCACTCGCCCCCCAGTTACCACACCAAGCAGGCTTCGATATCAAAGGGAAGTTTAATAAGCTGCAATAAAATCAGGACCTTTAGAAAGCTTGTTGGGTCGTTATCAATGTCTAAGGAATAAAAGAAAACAAGGTGGTGGGAATCCTGAAGGAGTTTAACCAGTAACAAGAACACAACTTCTCCCAGAGTCTAACAGGAAATAAAACACAGGAGCACAGAGTTCACGTCACTATTCAGAGACTTGAGACAGTTCAGCTCACTCCAACTCTTACAGTTACACGTATTGTTTTAAAGCAACTCAATAGAATTGTATTTTGTTATATACACTTTCCAAGGTCCTTCAGGTGAGGTATGTAAACATTAGCGAATGAAAACCTTGTTCAACACTCCGACCCGCAATTCACAGCAGACATTTCATTTTCTCCAGTCTCACTGAAGTATTTCCTAATACCCAGAACAGAACGGAAATGCAGATCCAAGCCAGATCCTCAAACCTCTACGGTCACCAGCCTACAGTCCTCATAGCTCTTTTCTAAAGTTCACATTGGTTAGGCTCATACATACAGTACCAGACGGGGTGGGAGGGGACTTGTATGGTCCTGGGCTTCTCATATCAGGGTCATGAGGAAACTACAAAGTTCTACAAGGGCAGCAGATGTAGATGCAGAAAAACATTTTTGTGATTAAAAAGGAACTACCATTTCAAAGTTGACAAACACTTTAAAAGAGAAAATTACTGGTTTCTACAATGTCCCAAAGGAGGAAGTTTGCAGGGGGCAGAGGAGAGTCCTATGTGACCAAGAAAACCAATACCAGGAAACAAAAGCTTGGGAGCTTTCGTAAGTTAAATGACTAGAAGCACGAGACGATCCAACCTAACTCATATGCCCCAGTGCAGACAGCTTGGGGGCTAGGTTTCCTCTGCCCGAGGCCTAGAACCAAGACATACATCAAGAACAAAAAGAGTGAAAAAAATTCTAAACACATTTATAAATACAAAAACCCTAGAACAAAATCCTAGAAAGCCACTAGCAAAGAGCCAGGGAGCATTTGGGAGCCTTCTGGGTAGGCCACGAGGAAGTCTGGCTAAATGCCTTAAGAACATCAGCACAACACAAGAACGCGGTGGGTAGGTCCCCTCCTCTGTGCCTGTGGAATTACGTTTTCCACAACCAGAAGAGCAGACACAAGATCGGGACATTAGTTAAGGTCCTAAGTTGCAACAGGCTAATAAGTAGCTTGGTCCATCCTGGCCATTTTAGGGGATTCCTAAAATAATCAGGGGCTTTGCCCCAGTCAGATGCTCACCGGAATACAAGCCCATTGACATCTTTCCTCCCCAGACTCCCCCAGCCGGTGTCGGGTCCAGCCCTGCCATCAGGTCCGTGATTTCCTGTCATAAGGAGACACGAGACCACACAGAACCATAAAGGGTAGTTCTAAGCTACCAGGTCCCCGTGCAAAGGCAAACCAATCTGCAGCGAGATTCCCCACCTCCGTCGATGGTCCATGGTTTTACTGACTTTGAACTTATTCCTACGAATCTTATTGCTTATGGTGCCAGGGCCAACAGAGTGCAGAGCCCAGCCGGCCACGCGAGGCAACCAGGTCCTGCCGACCGGCTATGACCAGCTTTAAGAAGATGAGATGAAGAAAAATATTTAATGCTTCGACTTTTTAATGTTGCGTCATTAAAAAAAATCATCCCACCAGAACAGGACACTGGACTGGTGCTTGCCTTGATCTGTGTCCAGTGTGAGGCAATGGCCCAACGCGGCCACCCACCGGCACTCGGAACACGGAGCTGCAGAAAGTACACAAAATAAATAGAAAAACTATTTACAAGCCTAGTTTTTGTGACCGCCAAGTGGGAGGAAATGCCTCAGCCTGCCCAGAAAGCTTATCAAGGAGATCCGCATTTCAACGGCTAGGCCCTGGCTACCTTCCCCAGCACCCGTCATTCATACAGCGAGAAGGACTCTTACACACAGACACTTAAAAACCAACCACAACTAGAGGGACCACATGTGCTGAAAGGTCAACAGAGGCCATCAAAACCTTGCAACTCAAGTTTTCGGAATGCCAGGCCTGGAAGCTGCCAACGTGTCCAGAGAGACACCCAACACCCTGCCTGCCCCCCATCCTAAAGGGAAGGCGACAGACGCGCTCTTGATGAGGGTAAGCCCAATATGGTGAGGAGGGGGAGACCATGAGTTCTTCCAAGCCAAGGGATGATCACAATGCAGATTACGGCTCCTGAGAACACCTTAGCCCAGGTGACTCATGGCACAACCCCATGCTAAAGGCTCAGCAAAGGGAAGCCTACGAGCAGCACAGGGACATCATGATGAGCAAAGGGGCGGGGCCCAGCTAACCGTCCCTGGTTTGCAGAGCTCCGAGCTGCACAAACCCAGGACTTTCTACAGACCCGCACGTTCAGCCTCCGTGAGGCCCTGCCTGTGCTCGGGTGTGCGGTCACCTGCCTTCAGGTGTGCGGACGCCTGAGTTCAGGGGTGCGGTGTGTGGACGCCTGCATTCGGATGTGCAGACACCTGTGTTCCAGTGTGCTATGTGTGGACGCCTGCGTTCAGGGGTGCTGTGTGCGGACACCTGTGTTCGGGTGTGAGGTGTGCAGACAGCTGCGTTCGGGGGTGCAGACACCTGTCTTCCAGTGTGCTGTGTGTGGACGCCTGTGTTTGGGTGTGCGGAGACCTATGTTCGGGTGTGCTGTGTGTGGACACCTGTGTTCAGGTGTGCGGACGCCTGCGTTCAGGGGTGAGGTGTCTGGATGCCTGTGTGTGGGTGTGCGGTGTGCCGACGCCTGCGTTCGGGGGTGCGGTGTGCGGACACCTGCGTTCGGGGGTGCAGATGCCTGCGTTCGGGGGTGCGGTGTGCAGACGCCTGCGTTCGGGGATGCGGTGTGCGGACGCCTGTGTTCCGGTGTGCTGTGTGTGGACGCCTGCGTTCGGGTGTGCGGTGTGCGGACACCTGTGTTCGGGTGTGCTGACGCCTGCGTTCGGGGGAGCGGTGTGCAGACACCTGCGTTTGGGGGTGCGGACACCTGCGTTCGGGGGTGCGGTGTGCAGACACCTGCGTTCAGGGGTGCGGTGTGCGGACGCCTGCGTTCGGGGGTGCAGATGCCTGCGTTCGGGGGTGCTGTGTGCGGACACCTGCGTTCGGGGGTGCGGTGTGCGGACGCCTGCGTTCGGGGGTGCGGACACCTGCGTTCGGGTGAGCAGATGCCTGCGTTCGGGGGTGCTGTGTACGGACACCTGCGTTCGGGGGTGCGATGTGCGGACACCTGCGTTCGGGGGTGCAGACACCTGCATTCGGGGGTGCGGTGTGCGGACACGCTGGCATCGAAGGCAGCTGGGTCCAGCCCATTTTGGACAGGCAGGTGTGAGTGTGTACTCACGCCTACGCAATCAGTAAGTCGGGCTGGCACGTTCAGACTGGGAGGGGATGTAACTCAATGGGGCAGAGACCCATTCTCTGCCTCGGTTTTCATGACCTGGCCCCATGTGGGACTGGCTCCGTTAGGGGAGCGTGTGACACGTCACTGGGGGCGGGGAACGGCCCTTGCACTACCAGGGATAAAAACAGCTCAGCACAAATGAGGTCCCGTCCTTTTCCGATTGTTTTAATTCCTCACAGCTCCACCTAGTGGTGGCGACAGAGCTCTCAGCTTGTCCAAGGCAAGCGCTCAGAACGGACAGTAATCCCAGTCGTTCAATCTACTGGGACAAAGAGCTGAAATTTGGGCAGGTCTGTGGCCTTGTTCACCTGCCACGGGGGTCAAGCGACTCGGGGGCCGAAGACAATCTCCATCCCAGTGAACGTTTAACAGCCAGGGAACAGCAGGAAAAGAAGATTTTCCCGCTGGGGGTTTCCAGGACAAAACACAGTGGTTGGGAAAGTTTGTTCCTAACAGTTAACACACGACTGGCCCCCAAACTTCCTGGTAAATCCGTGCTACCGCCGCGGCTTGGGGGGAGGTGTCGAACAGAGCAACACCGCTCTCTACCTTGAGTGGTGGGTACGAGGGTGGGGGGGGGGGGTGTACACACAGATCCCCACCCCCGCCAGGAGAGAAACTCCCTGCCAGGGACCGTCACCCAGCTTGGAGCTGTTCTTGGGAGCAGTTCCGAGCTTGGGCTGTGCTTTTGGGTCTGATGTAAACATACAGGACAAATCTCACTTGAATTCAGCCCAGTGCATGTCACACACGGCGCACATGCCGCAAACCGAGCCGCTCACAGAGTTACCTGCGAGATGCTACGTTACAGATGCGGTGGGACTAAAGACGTTGCAGGGTGAAGAAACTGAACCCCATTGGAAAGGGAGAACCATGGGAGGGCTAGCCAGAGCAGAGATTTGACCAAAACTGGCCAGTCGATGTGGTGGAAACATCCCGGGAGGCTGTTGCAGCTGGATGGGGTTGCAGAGAAGTATTTAGTTATCTGAAGGGAGCTGGAAAGTGAGGGAGGCCTGGACTAGACTGACAGGAAAGGTCCAGGAGAAGGTCTGGGGTGTTTGTTGGTGAACCCCAGGATGGCAATGGAAGGACGGATCCCGACCTCAGGAGAGTCAGGTGTTTGAAGATGGGGGTGACATGTCCTTGTGGCCGGACGGTGGGTTTGGGGAAGACGGGAGAGCAGGCCGAGAGTGGCGTTACAGCAGATGCGAGACGAGAGCGCAGAGCCGCAGGCCAGGCCTGGAACGAAGGCAGTAAAACACACTGCTTATCATCATCCATCAACTACCATCCGCTCCAGCCTCCTGGTGTGATGTGAATGCTGCAGGAATTTGGAGCTGGTGGCCCCAGAAGGCTCACTGCCACCCCACCCATGTGCAGTCGGGCTGCACAGCGTACACAGGAGTAGCATCTGTACATAATTACCAGACAGGTTTTACAGTATCACCTGGGTGCATGTCGGATCTCCAGCCCACAGCCGAGGGCAGATGAGGAACAGTGTGATGCAAAGATGGCTGACGGGGGGGGGGGGCAGGAGGGGGTCTAACACCGGAGGTCTGGCTGCCTGCACAGCTCTGCCCCACAGGATAAAACAGACCCTGCAGCTTCTAATTCGTCCCGTCCCCCCAGAATCAGCAAGGAAAGCCAGAGCCTGGTGCCCGCCGAGCTCCACCCTGCACTTTGGAAGCTGTGGCGGCTACAGGAGAGGTGGACGGGGAGCGTCTCTCCCCGGAGCACTGAGCCGTAGCTGGAGTCCATGGCAATGGGACAGAGAAGGCCTTGCGGGTGTCCATGCCCCAAGAGCCCACACAGCCCATGTGGACAGTGACCGTGCCGCTTAAGAGGCCTGTCTGCAGCTCAGGGACCAGCAAGGGGATGCTGCTGTCTCGGCCCAAAGGCTAACTGCTTGCATTTGGCAGGTAGGCCATGACTGAAGGGTCCACAGCGTTGGGTGGCCTGTAGCCCTGTCATGGCCTCTTCCTGACAGGCCAGGTTCCCCCCCCCCGTAACCCATCCCAGTCATCAGCCCCTGGGTGTGTTGGCAGAGAACGCCCAGGGTTTCGCTGGTCTTCCCTTCTGCAAGACTGGGGCTGCTCCAGGCACCCGCTCTGCAGACACCTCAAGTTTCAATGCCCAGCTGTGTCCGTGGGGCTAGCCCCTCCAGCGTCCCCGGCCAGGGCCAAGAGGGACAGCTTAGGAGGTGTGCTGAGTCAGCAAACAGCTCCTGACCTTTGAGCTGGGTGAGAGCGGAGAGGGCGAAGGGGCTGCTCCAGTCACACGGCACCAGAGAGAGCCAGAGCGGGAGCTCGCGCTGCCCATGTGCTGGGAGAGAGCAAGCAGGGGCTGGGGGCGAACACTAGCTGTTGTGGGGGAGGAACGGGACAGCAGCTCTTGCTCTGAGTGGGAGGGTTTATATTCTCACACACACAGTCAGCACTGAGGTTACCCAAACAAGCGAAAGCTTCCAAATGAACCAGCGTGGGGCGGGTGCGGCAAATGGTAACGTCGTCCCCATGCCCCTCAAACGAGGGCAGCGTGTGTAGGGTTAAAGCAGCGAGAAAGCCAGCTGCGGGCCCTGACTGGCCCGGGGATGGGAGCTTCCATAGGAAAGGCACCAGGAAGGTGACATCAATATTGGCCCTTCCCCAAAGGCGTGGACCAGTCCAGGGCAACGCTCACGGCACAACAGCCTGCCCGGGTCCACGTCTCACTGACTATCCGCAGAGCTTTGACCCAGGCTCACGCACACATCAATAAATAAATAAATAGGGTTTGCTTTGCAGCGGAAAGACCTGAAATTCCTTTTGCATCCTCTCCCGATTTCTACAGACACAAAGGTGTGTACTCACTCACCCACCCACCCAGTCCACTAGCCCTCCCCTCCCTTCCCCTACACTGTCCCTCTAGGCTAGAGCCAGACACTCCCGCATTCAAAACCATATGTACAACTCCTACTCCACCCAGCTCCCATGAAAAGCACTGGGTGTCTTTTCCCTGCCGTCCCTGGGCGCTGGATCGGGCCCCTGCTTTGAGCACTTCACAGCTACTGGGGGACACCAACATTTCCTGTAACACCTTCCGACACAGGCTCGAGCTCTAGGAGCTGCTTGGACCCACATGCCAAAGCCCCGTACTCCTAGCCTGCGCTGAGCTGTGTATCTGACCCGGCTGCCCACCGCAGCAATGCGCCCTGCCCGGCGATGCACGGCTGAGTACCGTGTTCTCTGGCAGGGCTTCGTGCTCTGACCTCTCAGCAGTGCGCGCGCGCACACACACACACACACACACACACACCCCTCATGAGAGGGGGAGGTGAAAGGACACAGGTGGGGGCCTGCAGGGGAGACAGGAAGATTTTCTTTTCTTTTCTTAATGTAGCCTCCTGGGAAGAGAGTCTCCCTTGTTTCCAGTGACTGTGTCCTAGCTGGGCACCACTGGCAGGTGGGCATGGCTGCCCCATTCCCAGGATGGGCACACTGGCCACTCTCTCACCCCAGTCAGACTCTAAGCCAGACGCGCCACGAGGAACGTGGCCAGCCCCTGGGTGACGTCAAGCAGCGCCCCCAAGAGACTGCTGTGCAAATGCGTCCTTCGTCCGGAGAAAGGGATGCTAGCACCAAAGGCTGGGCAGACAGGGTGCTGACCTGACCCAGCGACGAGCTACTGCAGGAACCGTCAGTGCTAGCGCCAGGCCCTAGAGCCCCCCTGTCACGTGCGCTAGCCTTGGAGACCCAGCAGGCAATCGGCAGCACTGCCGCCCAGACGTGCGAGTTCAGCTCATGGTTATCCTGTCATTCCCCAGCCTGAAGCCGGACGTTAAAATAGCCCCTGGTTCCTTGCAGGTTGGGAAGGACAAACAGTTCTAGGAGAAAGCTTTGAAATTCTAAACCCCCCAGAAACCAAACAGCTTTCCTTTCCACGCTGGCATACCCAAGAAAAATGATGGGGGTGGGGTAAAGGTTTTATTGGCATGAAGTTGGGATAGCGGCACCATTCGGAGACATCAAAAGGTCCTCGCACACGTGCGCACACACACGCACACACACTCACTATTTCTTTACCAAAGCAGCCCAGACTACAGGAAACAAGAATATTCTAGATCAGAATTTAAAAAAAGATACAGCTTTTCCTGTTCCTCTCCTTAAATGCCTTTAGATCTGTTCTGTCGGAATGCCGGCCATATTTAATATGCACAGTCAAATTAAAGTAATAGAGAACTTCATCTTAACCTGTACAGGGCTGGCAGGCCTGGCAACCACAAAATAACTGTCCAGCATTTACTTTATTCAGCATGATTAAAAAAATAACAGCTCTTTACAAATCAGTGATTTCCAAGTCCCCCGGCCCTGGGCTCTGGCTGACGCTCCCCCAGGGCGGGTGCCCGCCCGTCCCAGCACACGGCACTCTCCGAAACACGGGGCGCTAACTACTGCACTGGGAAGAGGGCTGTGGAGTCTCCCCTGTGCTAAATGGATCCAGCAAGAGATTGAAGACAATTAATTATCCACTTTCTGCCTCCAATAATGAGCTTTGGTATCTGAGGTTTAACACTAACCGTGAAAATCAATTCGTCTGCAAGGCAGCCCTTGCCACGCCCCAAAAGGCATGCTCTCTCTCTGCAGATAGTAAAGCTCTCGGAGGGGAGAGCCTAGTTTAAGCTGGCTATTATAACAAAGATATGCATGTATATTCAGATCTCCCTAGGACAATGGTGGCTGGAAGCTATTCTCCAAAGGTCAGGAGATTTCAGAGCCTTCACAATCAGATTTCAGGTGTTGAACCTAGTGAATGGAAGGAAGTTTGCTTAGAAACTTGTGCAAACAGCCCTTCTTTTGTACCCGCTGGAAGTGGAGCTTTTGAAATAAAATGGCTGGCCTTGATCTTTTCAACTTAGGCACAGAGCGGGAGCTGACGCCATCATCTTACAGCTGCTTACACAAGGGGCGGGTGGAAAATTTCAATATAAAACTCCCCACCCCCACCCCAATTAGCTCCACCGCCAATGTCTGCTATGGGAATATGATTATGTGCATTTCTAACAGGTTTCCCTGTGTGTATCACTGTTACTCTTTGTGTTTCTCCACTGGAAACTATTGCTTGACCTTTAAGCAGTGCATGGTTTGTGTTGATTAGACCTTCAAGGATATGTTTGCAAGCCAGTTCAAGGCGGGGTGTACAAACTGCCTGGGCTGTTCTGACGATGAGGAGAACTACCCGCTCCTAGACTCTACAGCACACCACAACACTGGCAGGAACCAAAACAGCTTCACTTTATTTTAAAATGAGATTGAAGTTAATAAAAAAAGAATCAGATACTTTAGATCTCAGCATTATTCAAAGACGACATTAAGAATTTTGCCTTAAAATACAGGGGGGGGGGGGGGGGGGGGGGGAGACAACGTGGGGAGGCTACACATTTCCCTTTCACACAGACTGACTAAATAACGAGTGGAAATCTGCCCTGGCTTTTCACAGGAAGGAAGATACCCGATTATTAGTGAAAAGCTACTGTCCGAGAAAGCAGAAATCCACATGGATCCAGGTGCTATGAACAAAAGGCTGATTGGAGAGGGCGTTCTGCCCAACAGTAAGGCACAGTGGGACCAATTCATCCCTGACGTAATGGACATCCCCAAGGATGAACCTAGCCCGCTGTGCCTGCAAACAGCTGTAGATGCTACAGAACTAGCGCCAATAGCCCAAGCAGTAACCCCTTTGCCACGTCGGTTTGGATCAGACCACGCTACCTCAAGGCTTAAGAAGCAGGAGAGCAGAAATAGCTGTCTAACCCTAAAGACCATAAATTACACGCAAGTGGCCAACAATTCATATCTTTAACAGTTACCTGCCCACCACCTGCTGCTAATGAACGGAGTAATGACCAATTACCCCTTCCTTCTCTGCCTACAAGAAAAATGCTTTTGGTTTTGCTTCCCATGTCACTCACAAACACACAGTCCGGATGTTTAATGCAAAGGGGGAACGCCCCTCCAAAGGCTGCTGAAAGCTACTTTATGTGCATGAAGGTGGTTTCCTTTCTGCTACAGTACAAGTGCTTGTGCATCAAGTATAAAATGCAAGCCTTTAAATCACACAGACTAGCTTTGTTATTTATTTGTTTAAAAATGATAAATAAGGCACTGTACTTTTAACTAAAACTGCCTGGTTCCAAGCTTAAAACCCAAGGAACGTTCAAATTGCAGTAACTTCCCTCAACAGCAGAGACAGACAGCTCTCCTCTCTGTCCGAGACACACCTTCCGATGCCTAAAATCCTGGGTGTAATCCTTTAACTGCGGATTTTGAAAGGCTTGCTACAGCTTATAAAAGCAGCTTCAGTTAATGCATGATCAAGGGTTACTACTATACAACAGTTTTTACATGGCTACCATTCTTTGTTATTTTGCATCCAGTCGTGTTCGCTTGCTGTGTGAACAGTCAACTTTTGCCCTTAACTTTCTCTTGCCCTGGGACGTGCTGCTCTCTTGAATTTTCTTCATAGACCTGGTCAGAGTTTTCCCACTGCTAGGCTTCTTGTCGGCTGCTTTCTGTGACCTGGTAGAGGGCTCCCCCGCGGGTTTCAGCTTCGCAGATTTGGTGAGCCCGTCCCGGCTGGGCGGGGGTGCAGCTCTTTGGGCGGGGTTCTCTCTGACTTTCGGGACGGGGAGTCTGCCTTTGCCAAGGTGCCTTTTCGGGACTCTCTTCTCTTTCGAAGACACCTTTTTCTCGAGCTTACTGCTTCTTTCCAGGACAGCCTGCTTTCTGGTAGCAGGCGCTTTCGGGGGAACCTCGGAATGTTTTCCTTTGCTGCCCTTCTTAGCTGGCAGCCTGTCTGTACTGGAGGAGCGAGACGGCTCTGGCACAGTGCTGCTCTCCCGCAGCGTTCTCTTCTTTCTGCCTGGCTGAGGGTCAGCTCTGGGCAAGGAGTCCTCCTGGGACCTGCTTTTCCCTTTTCTTCCCTTCACTGCTGCTTCCGCTCGCACGGACTTCGCAGGAAACACATCGGCTTTGACCTGCAAGGCCAGCTTTGGAGACATCAGCGGGTTGATGCAGACGCTCTTCCGGCTTTGCTTACTTTCCACTGAGGGATGATCAGCTGCACTCTCCCCCTTTCTTTCATTCTTTGCCAGGCGGTGCTGGGCTCGCAGTTTGCCCCTCAGATTGGAGTATTTCCGCAGAATCCTAGTGCTGGCCTGCGTTGGCAGACTTGGAGGGGGCTGCATGTTTCTGTCTTCACCAGCTTCTTCTGAGCTAGCCTCACAAGGAGACGTCTGGTTGGGACTGGCAGCTTCCCCGGGCTCCGTACTGTCAGCGTTCTCCCGGAGCCTGGCCCATAACTTTTGATTCTTCAAGTTATTTTTAGCAGGGGTAGTTGCAGCAAATTTCTTGAGGTGTTTTTTCAAGCGTTCAGCTTGCAGTGAGCTGGGATACAGGCTGGAAGAACAATACTTCTGCAGAGGGATCTTGATGGGGGGGACATCTCCTGGGAGACGGGTATTGAGTTTCTTCACAATGACTAGTGACCTGGTTTCAGTGGTCTCCAAGAACCAACGGCAAATGTTGGATAACTTGAAGGCCTTCATAAACAGCATCTGGACAGGGGAGAGCTTCTGAACTTCGAGAGACGCTCTACATTTCCGGGTTCTTTTCTTGCTTTTCCAAATCTCCTTCAGCTTGTCAGCTTTGTTCTTTACTTTGGGGGCTGGCTGCGCTTCTTTTTCCAACTGAATCCAGCCTCTCTGAACTTTCATATACTGGGCATTAAAGTCAGCAATAAGTTCCTGATTCTCTTCCTCAGCACACCACTCCACAAACTTTGGTTTGTCCTCAGCCACTGTGTCCACCTCCTTCAAATCTATGGTGGCTTTGTTCCCTGAACTGTGTTCTTCCTTCTGGTTTGGATTGGCTTGCAGAACGTCCTTCCCTGGAAGATTCTTTTTTGCAGTGTCCACAGGTGTAGGGGTGTGTCTCAAGTTGTAAACTGGGAGGGCCAACTTTTTATGCTTCCAAGACTTGGATGGGACGTGTTTGCTTCCACTTTTACTACTGGGACCTGTAGGCGAATCAGTCAGATCTTTATACTGTACCTTTCCAGCATCTACAGCATTGTCTGGGTTCTCCACATCACCTGGTTTCTCACCCGATTGCTCTGCGTCCTGTACACTTGTTCCACTTTCCCTAGGAAGGAGAACACTTCTCTTATCAGAATTAGCCTCTACACAGATCTCAAGCATCTCCCCTGACTTACTATGGCTGGCTTTAGCAGGGGGGCCATCTTTCGATGACCCTTCTCTCTCCGCTGCACCCTCTTTTGCCAACATGCTTTTATAGGTTTGCCTAGTAGTAATGCCATTTTCGTCTCCTCCCCGCTGCACGGGATCTCTCTCAAGGGCACTCCCGGTGCCTGGGCCCTGGATGTTCTTCAGCAGTGTTTTGTGGAAGCAATCCTTTGGGAAGCACACGGATGCTGCTCCGTCAAGGTGCACCTCCCTCCTAAACCGCTTTGCACCGGGACTTTTAGAAAGCTTAATCTGAAGACAGGGAAGCTGCAGAGAGCTGGAAGAACCAGACTTTTCAGCACTGCCTTCCGTGGGTGGCTGGGATTGCTGGCTGCGGAGACGCCGGTCTGATGCTACGAGCGCTCTCCTGCCTTTCTTTTGCTTCTTCTCTGGGTTTTCTTTGGACAAGACGGTCCCTTTACCATCCGTTTCTGAAGTGTCAGGTCCTGGTGGCATTTCACCATCGCCGTTCTCTCTCTCACCCAGCCTGCTGCTCTCTGGGGCAGTCTCGCCTGCCAAGATTCCACTGAGTTCTGCGAGAGTCGGCATGGCCTCCCCTGGCTCAGGCGGGCCTTCCCACACCTCCCTTACGTCAGCTTCTGGGTCAGCAGGAATGCTTTCAGTCACATCGGCAGACTGCAAGCTAGCAAGGGGCTCGGCCTCCAAACTCGCAGGGGGCTCCATGGGAGTCTCTGGGTCCATGCTGGCAGGGGTCATGGCAGGAAGCTCCAGGTCTGTACTAGTTGGGGGCTCTCCAGGAAGTGCCCCAGCCAGCTCCAGGTCTACTCCAGCAGGCGGCTCAGGGTCCATGCTGGCAGGAGGCTCTGCATGGAGCACCAGGTCTGCACTGGTAGGAAGCACTAGGTCCATGGTGGTGGGGAGCTGCAAAGGAGGAGTTGGGTCCAGGCCAGCAGGAGGCGCTGGGTCCAGGCCGGCAGGAGGCGCCGGAACAGCTTGTATTTCTGAGCATGGAGAACCTTCCTCCCTACTAGCAGCTTCTGGTGGAGAAAGAGCTGTCGAATCTGTAGCCTCCCTGCTGCTGTCTTCTGTGGGCCCACAGTCCCCAGCGAGGTCAGCACCGCTGCTAGCTTGCTGGAGAACATTTGCCTCTTCCAGCAGCTGGCACATCTTCTCCTCGCTTCCTTCAGCGGCAGAGGGGCCGATGGCTAGAGGCTGCGTGGTGGCCGAGCCGCCTTCTGGTGCATTGTCAGGGCAGGGGGGAGCAGACAGAGCCAGCAGTGGCTCAGTGCGAGCAGCTTCTCTTGACTTCAGCAAGCCGCCCTCGCTGGGCTCCTTTTCTGCTCTCTCGTTAGCTTCTCTGCTGGGGGGAGCCCCTTTGGACAGGAGCCTGAGGGACGCTCTTTTGTCAGCCTCTTTCCCCACAGCTTGGGCTGCCTCCGAAGGCTCGCCCCCAGAGAGCGCCGGGCTCTGCTTAGCGCTCAGTAATGCTTCCGTCCTCCGTGCTGGACCGTTTCCTCTCTCCCCCACTCGGGAGCTTTTCACCAGCGTGCGGACAGTGGGCAGCTCACAGCACTCACCATTGAAATAATACCCGCGGGTGCTCTTCCGAGCTGTCCTCCGGGACACTGAGCGCTGGCTCTCCAGGTGGCATTCAGTTATTGGCTGGCTGATATAGACAACGTCACACTGGTTGTCATAGTCATTTATTCTCAGTCCCGATGCCCGTTTATTCTTCCGAGCTGTTTTGACGGATGAGGACCCTGTCTTCGCTCTTGAGCGCCCACTGGAGGCTTTGTGTATCACTGGCACTGGTGCAGAGGCCACCCATCCGTCTTTGGAATGCTCACATGGATTCTTGTCGCCAGGATGGGTGTGGTAGCCCCCCTTAGTCTTTCCCAGGGCATGGAGATGGTTTTCTTGCTTTGGTCTTGCATCTTCTTCGTTTGTTTCTAAATCCTGGTGCAAAGATGCTTTGGAGCTGCACTGTAAAGCGTTCTCTTTGTCAGCTCTTCTAGGAGAGTTCACTGGAAACCCTGAATCCCAACCCTCTTCTGGTAAAGCTTTGAAAGAGTTCTTCTGAGACCCCAGGCAGCTGTCTGAGCTGTCCTCACTGCCGTTCACATGGGCCACTTTTACAGCAATGTAGCTGTCTGCTAAGGTCTTGCCTTGGATCTGGTCTTTGTCATCCTCACACTTTCTGACACCAGCCTCTTGCTCCTGTCCAGTGGTTTGTCCTTCCGGGCTCCTGGTGCCAGGATGGAAGTGGAGTGAGGAAGAGTTCGAAGTGGTGAGGTATCCTTGGGTGGAACTATCCTTTGGACTAACAGAACTACTTCTAGTAATGGAGAGTTCAGAGAAGTCTCTTTTGAAAGCAGTACTGAAATTCTCCATCCTGTCCATGGATTTCACCTCTGCATGATGCTCCAAGGGTTGTCCTGCAGCACGTAGAGGGCTATGAAGACCCACTGGGTCTCTGTCTGAGTCTGAGGAAGTTAGGGGCTTCAATTCAGAACAGGGAGCAGACTTCTTCCAATTTTCAGTGCTTTGCTGGCTACAACCAGAGCTGCAAGTGGCTGCATCCATGTTTTCAGATTCAGGTAACGGCTGGCCCTCGCAGCCTGGCTGTGCTTCCGTGTATATGTCGTTTAGCACACGAATGAATTGCTTCTGGTGATGTGTACACAGTCTGACCATAAACTTTTCCAGGGGAGACTTCGGCTGATTGTTAGGATCTATTGCTATTGTCTCCGCTGTATCCTCACTAGAGAGACAAAGAGAGAAACAGTCAGTAAAGCAGAGGACAGAGAATTTAAGTTGTAAAACTTACAGAAACCCTTCTCCTCCCCCTTAGCAGTATATCTTCCCAAATGGCAACTGGTCTTAGCCCTCTTGACACTCAGCCAGGGGCGCACACAAAGCAATCCACCCAGGAAGGCAAAGCGTTATCCATTTGCCAGAGCAAGGGGCCTATCACCATGTTGGGCAGCTCTCTCTCAGCCCCTCGTGGAGATTGGCACTTATCTTCTATGCACGTTCGGACCCAGACTTGCATTTCACTTTTGTCTGTCAGCTGGGACCCCCCCCCCCCACTCCTACAATCGGAAAGGGAGGATTTCAAGCAGTGGCCATTCTGCAGGACGAGGCCATGAACAAACCAACAAATACCAGCCTCCGAGACACCGGGCCCCACGAGCGAGTTCTCCACTGCAGCTCACTGCCATTGACAACCCCTGCTGAGCCATTTACCGGGCTGCTGTCCAAGCCCCGCCTAAGAACCATGGACTTCTGGGACCCTACGGCTAGACACACTCCTCTTGTCTCAAGCCATCTCTAAGGCGGGGGTGACCATACTTACCTGCTGCACAGCGGCAGCTAGTTAGGATTAACCAGGGGTGAGGTTAAAGGCTGGTTAATGTTTGTCCTCGTCTTTGACAGTGTATTATTAAAGCCAGACTAGTTCCCAATTACAGCTCTTTGAATTTCCACCCATTCCTTCGAACGAGCCTGCAGACTGGTTTCCAGCATATCTCCGGGGTCAGAAGCCAGGGGAAGTGGCCTATAGTTTCTTTGTTAACATCTTTCTCCCCTTTAAAAGCTGGAAGTAACAAGTCTCCCCCCAGCCTTCTGCTAGCCAGTCAGACACCAAGGACAGATGTGCCACGTGCGCTAATGGAGGCATCACATCCTCCGCAATCCCTTTACATTCGGGTATTAACTGTCTGGCGCAATCCAAGGGGGGGACTACAAACCTCAGCCCCTTTGGTCCTCCCTGCACTACTGCCCCCTGACGTCTCTGCACCTGCCCTCCGGCCCCAGCGAGAACGTCTCTGCTCTCACATCCTCCCTGGGGCCTGGCTCAGACCCCGCTCACACACTGCAGAGCTAGTAGGTTCTGTCTGCAGCACAGCAAACCTCGGCAGAGCTGGGAGGAGAACCAGGTCTCCTGGCTTCAACCACCTGACAATGCTGCATGTATGTAGCTCCAGCTGTTCTCCAGCGCTGACATACGTTACCCCTACGCTAACCTGAACAGAGTCACTTCCACTGCTAACTGGCCTGTCCCAGACTAAACAGAGGGCTGACTGTTGTTCCGGGCACATGGCCCTAGTCACATGGCTCCCTGGTATAGACAGTTAGACCCTTTTGCTCCTTAGCCCACCATGTTTCAGTATCTCAGGATTACACCTAATGTGAGGAGCAGATTACCGCCTCCCCCCCCTCCCCCCCCAGGAGATCTCACACCTTCCCCTGCAACAGCTGGGCTGGCCACTGTCAGAGACATGATACTGGGCTAGAGGGACCTGGGATCTGCTTCCATCTGCCTATGTTCCTGTACTCCCCCCGTCCCATCGAGGGCTGGGTCCCCCCTGCAAGCTCTGGGACAACTAAATCACATAGGCCTGTGAGCGGAGAGCGCCTGGGTTAAGCTGGCTGGATTAGTACTTGCATGGGAGACCGCTAAGGGACTGCTGAAGCGAGGCTGGTGACGGGAGGCAGTCACTACAGGCTAACTGCTCCTGTGCCGCACTCGGAGTCTCGACCGCCCGGGATTGTTAACAACCCACGGAAAATGGATGGCCAAGCTCTGGCCAAGTCACTCTCCAAGTTCCACCAACAATCTCAGCTGGCTCCGGGCTCGTCGCCACCTCCTGTCTGAGGCAATCAGGTGGTGTGGCTGCTAGGCCGTGGCTGGGTTTCAGGTCAGAGAAAGCTGAATAAGTCAGTCCTGTATAATGCACCACACAGTGTTATTAGATGGGGGCAGGCCCTGGTTCCACAGTAATGAAAATGAATAATAATGATGCCTGTAGCTTCTCTCTTCTTCCTCGCTCCCTTTTCGTGCTAAATAAATAGCCCTACTCTTTTGAATCCTCTCTCTTTAGAAGCCCTCCCCCCCCATGCCGTTAGTTAGTCCGTTACCATTCCCGCTCTTCTCTCTTTCTGCTGCATCCTGTTCTGGGCTGAGTGGTCACCACTCACTGCGGGATTCGAGGGAAGGGCAGAGAACAGTAATAATGGCTTATCTGGAGAGCGTCCAGAGAAGAGCAACACAAATGATGAAA
Source organism: Trachemys scripta elegans (assembly GCF_013100865.1). Classification (NCBI taxonomy): domain Eukaryota; kingdom Metazoa; phylum Chordata; order Testudines; family Emydidae; genus Trachemys; species Trachemys scripta. The sequence goes on along the minus strand of NC_048304.1, from coordinate 125,223,839 downwards.
GGTCTAGAAAACATGAGCTATGAGGGAAGATTGAAAGAACTGGGTTTGTTTAGTCTGGAGAAGACAGAGGGCACCTGAGAACAGTTTTCAGGTACATAAAAGGTTGTTACAAGGAGGCAAATTGTTCTCGTTAACCCCTGAGGATCGGACAAGAAGCAATGGGCTTAAATGGGAGGTTTAAGTTGGACATTAGGAAAAGCTTCCTAACTCTCAGGGTGGTTAAACACTGGAATAAACTGCCTAGTGAGGTTGTGGAGTCTCTGTCATTGGAGGTGTTTAAGAGCAGGTTAGACAAACACCTGTCAGGGATGGGCTAGATCAGGGGTTCTCAAACTGGGGGTCGGGACCCCTCAGGGGGTTGCGAGGTTATTACATGGGGGGTCGCGAGCTGTCAGCCTCCACCCCAAATCCCGCTTTGCCTCCAGCATTTATAATGGTGTTAAATATATAAAAAGTGTTTTTAATGTATAAGGGGGGGGGGTCACACTCAGAGGCTTGCTGTGTGAAAGGGGTCACCAGGACAAAAGTCTGAGAACCCCTGGTCTAGATAATACTTAATCCTGACATGAGTGCAGGGGACTGGACTAGATGACCTCTCAAGGTCCCTTCTAGTCCTAGGATTCATACATGTTTCCCGTAATACATCCTAGCATTCTATTGCTGTTATCATATTTTCAGTAACACCCACAACGCACTTGGCCTCTTCCCAACATACAAGAAGGCAATGCTCCTGAACCGGAGAGCTTACAGACAGGCAAAGGGTAGAAGACAGGGAAAGACGAGGTCAAGCTAGTAACTGGCATGTTAGAAAATATTGTGTATTGCTGACACAATGAGTGTCTGGTCTATGTGAGAACTCTGAGACACAATCAACTCAGGATTGAATAAGGACTGGGAATGGCTGAGCCATTACAAACATTGAATCTATCTCCCCTTGTAAGTATTCTCACACTTCTTATCAAACTGTCTGTACTGGGCTAGCTTGATTATCACTTCAAAAGTTTTTTTCTCTTACTTAATTGGCCTCTCAGAGTTGGTAAGACAACTCCCACCTGTGCATGCTCTCTGAATGTGTGTATATATATCTCCACAATATATGTTCCACTCTATATGCATCCGAAGAAGTGGGCTGTAGTCCACGAAAGCTTATGCTCTAATAAATTTGTTAGTCTAAGGTGCCACAAGTACTCCTGTTCTTTTTGCGGATACAGACTAACACGGCTGCTACTCTGAAACTCCCCAGTTAGTATCACACGGTTACTTGTGGGTTCCTAGTCCTTCTTCTAAAGCTATTAAACACTGGGTTGGTATCTTCAGTGATCTCTCCCCAGGGACCCTTAGGGTCTGATCCAAAAGCCACTGGAGTCTGTGCAAACACTCCCAATGGACTGCCAGTGCTGGATTCAAAGCCCATTTGGGTATTTGCACTCCCACCCCTCGAGATGTTATACTGAGGCCAATCAATGTGCAAGCTGCTCACACTACTCTTCCCAGAATGCATGACACTGCACTGGTCTACCTGGATTTCATCTGCCATCCTGTTTCCTAGTTATCTCACTCTGTTAGACCCTCCTTAAGCTCTTTAATCTCCTCCCTAGTCTCAGCCACCCCTCAGAATCATTTCGTTGACAAGTTCAGCATCTTACAACCCACCCCTTGAGAACATCAGAGCGGCCAGACTGGGCCAGGCCAATGGTCCATCTAGCCCAGTTTCCTGTCTGCCGACAGCGGCCAGTGCCAGGTGCCCCAGAGGGAGTGAACAGAACAGGGAATCATCCAGTGATCCATCCCGTCACCCATTCCCAGCTTCTGACAAACAGAGGCTAGAGACACTCAGAGCATGGGGCTGCATCCCTGCCCATCCTGGCTAATAGCCATTGCTGGAGCTATCCTCCAGGAACTTATCTAGTTCTTTTTTGAATCCACTTATACTTTTAGCCTTCACAACATCCCCTGACAAAGAGATCCACCGGTTGGCTGTGCACTGTGTGGAGAAGTATTTCCTTGTGTTTATTTTAAACATGCTGCCTATTAATGCCATTAGGTGCCCCCTAGTTCTTATGTTATGAGGAGTAAATAACACTTCCTTATTCACTTTCTCCGCACCAGTCATGATTTTATAGCCCTCGATCATATCCCCCCTTAGTCGTCTCTTTTCCTAGCTGAACAGTCCCTGTCTTATTAATCTCTTCTCACCCCTTCTTCCAGCTCTTTAATATATTTCAAACAACTGATCCCTGGGCACCCCAGTATTAACCACGGGCTACTTTTTACTTCCCATTTCTCCGCCAGCTTGGAATTCATAACAAGACTATCTCACACCCTGGTTACCAAGAGTCCTTACCAGGGTTTCTTGCAGGGCTTTAGCAAAGACTTTTGAAAGAGTGAGTACAAGACACTTAGTGGGTCTCCTTCAGCCACCGCTTTATCTCCTTCAGAAAATAAGTAACTGGTTAGAGAGGCACCATTTCCCTTTACAAAAGCCAGTGGTATCATTTTACTACACACAGTTTTACTCTCCTTTATCATTCTTTCTACAGCGACTGTCTGAAAGGTGTTTGCTGATACTGCTGAGAGACAGCTTGGAATTCCTGGGATCAATGTTCTAAAAGGCACAGGTACAACACTGGTGTCTCTCCAGGTCTCTGTATAGTAACTGTTTTCACTGCATGTCAGAGCAAATCCCTTATGCAGGCTTGTCCCTCCCCTGGTCTGCAGAGTAACAAGGGAGAAAACAAGCCTTAAACCCCACTAGAGAGAGGAGAGGGCGGGGTTCAGCCTGACGGTTCAAAGAGACGGGGCTCCGCACTACTTACTCCAATTGAACGCTATTGCCATTTTCACAAGGGAGAGGTGTGGGTTCTTTTACCTGTTTGAAAGCCCAGTTTCTGAGGATGGCAGCCATTTTCAAGCAGTTGGCCAGCAATCTGGCCTAAATTTATAGCACACTCAGGGGTGTGGCTACTGACTAGCCCCCACCTGTGTGACACACTCCTTTGCCTACTGTGGAATTAGCGAAGTATGCTCAAAGGAATGCTGGGATGATGGCGGATCAGGAAGTGGTTACAATGGCAAAACAATGAACTTCTTCCTTGTTAGGGTTGGTCTGGGGGGGTTTAAAGCACTGGGATTTGTGAAGGCAGACCCCAGGCAGATACAGGAGTTATTTGGATCTGCTTGGTATAAGGAAAAGTATGTTGTGGTCTGAACAGTTTCTTGCCAGGGATGAGGTTATAAGTCCTCAAAGGCCAAATCTGGAGGCCTAATCCTGGGAAAGGAAAGGTGGTGACTCTCCCCTGCTTTACGGTAACCTGGACCTGTGCAGTGAGTGTGCAAGACAGGGGGTGGAATTTCACATCCCCTTTGCACAGGTGTGAATAACTCTCTGGGCTGTAGAGTGGGGAAGCAGCAAGTCCACAGAGCCCACGTTCCACTTGCGTCACTAAGATGATCCCAAGCTCCCGGGGCATGCCTCTCTTCCGCTTGTGCGTGGTTTATTTTATTCCTGGTGTGCAGGCTGGGGGCCTGATTCTGATCTCATTTTCACCCATAACTCAGCTGGCACCAGCGAGGTTCACTTCTAGCTCCATTAATGCGAAGATTTACAAGGAAGGGAAAAGTTTGCATTTTGTAAAGGAAATAAATAAAGGGGGGTGGTTTATCATCAATAACTTGACAGCCCCTCCCCCCACAAGCGACCCAGGGCCACTCCGCTGTTTCGGGGCATCCTTTGTTCAGAACTCTCCGGTTTAACCCTTTCAGTCCTGGGGATTTACTTCAATATCTCATCTCCAGCTGACCCATCCCCTCTTCAGTCCTGCCTCTGGCTGTGCCTCATCTCCCTGGGCTGCAAAGAGTGACCTCAGGGCAGAGATTTCTCCATTACCTGCAGCAACATTCTTCTCTTCCTCAGAGCACATCTATTAGGATAGCTTGGGCGTTTGGGTTCCCCTCTAGTTTTCAGTGCTGAGTGTAGGGTTATAGGTGTTATGGTGCAGATGAGTTGCAGGCTGCTACTTGCTTCCATTCTCAGGTCTACTGGGGACAGCGGCTCTCAGTAGCATTCCTCATCAATTTGTCTCTGTTTTGGCAGTACTGTGAACCGTGATGGTGCAAGAAACAACTGGGCATGTGGGCCGCTTTGGGATAAATAGTGTTTGGGGGGCTCATTAAGGCACCCAGTGTCCTTTAGGCAGTGTCCCTACAGATGATGTAGATTACTGCCTAGAAATCATTCACCTGCTTAGTTTATAAAAAAGAAGAGGGAGGGGTGGCTTGCTTACAGTGTATAAATACCGTCCTGGGGGTATTCGAGGGCTCTTTCATCTAGCAGAGAAAGGCAGAACAAGAGACAGAGGCTGGAAGCTGGAGCCCAGCACAATTAAGAATCCACATTTTGAACAGTGGAATGAACTCCCGAGGGAAGTGGCAGATTCTCCACCTCTTGGTGGCTTCAGACCCAGACTGATGACTCTCTGGAAGACATGCACTAGCCCAACAAGTTAATGGGCTTAACACAAGGGGAACGAGGCGGACTATAATGGCCTGTGTTATACAGGAGGTCAGATTAGAAGATCTAATGGTTCCTGCTGTCCTTGACCTCTATGACCTTCTTTCCAGTCTCTTTCCCTGAGGATGGAGCTCGGGGGGTTGTAGTCCACGAAAGCTTATGCTCTAATAAATGTGTTAGTCTCTAAGGTGCCACAAGTATTTCTGTTCTTTTTGTGGATACAGACTAACACGGCTGCTACTCTGAAACAAAGAATCTATCCCCCTTTCAGGGCGGAGAAGCTATGGCCAGGGAGAGTCCCTGCTAACGCAGTTCTGCTACCAGCGTACAGGGGGACTGAGTATCTGCTGGGAACACGGGAGCTTCATGTGGATCTGTGAGGATCACCCATGTTTGGGGACAGGCCAGCTTGTCAGGAACTCAACAAGGGGATCTTCAGAGAGATTTACTCCTTGGGGGAAGGACTGCCCCAGCACTAAGATTACTAGGCTCAGCCCAGAAAGTTACAGCAGTACCTGTGATGCGCAGGTCCTTGATGACAGTCATTCCAGCTTTGAAGCCACTCACGCTGAGCTGTAACTAGATATTGTAATGACCCCTTCTTGCACATACTCCACTAGGTTACTGGTCTGCACCACCTCAATCCCTGCCTCGCCCTATGTCCCAGCCACACACGCGGCTCCAGTTCCACTGCTGCAAACACAATTTCACGTGTACACTGCGTAGCCCTAGTAGAGTCCCTGGCCTGACACAGGTGCTCTTAGCACCTACTAGCTTTCCCGGGGACAGCCCCCTTCTTTTCAATTTGTCACTGAGGGTGGCAGAGACATTCAGGGGCAGTAGTTGTCAGCTGTACAAATGCTGCTGTTGCTATGCGACAGTCCTGGTGTAGCAATTAATGCTCAGCAAAATGTGCTGTGCGCTGAAGCTATTTGCATAGCTGGATGCTGTAATCCATTTGTTCGCGTTGAGTTCACAATCATTCCTTCCCCAGCTCTCACAAAATCCAGGGGCTCTTACAAAGGCTGAGCAGACACAAAGGATCTAGCCCATAAAAGGCACTTATTTATTTCTCAGGAAGAACTAGAGCCTGCCCGGGTATGGAGCATGGCAGCGGAGGAAACAACAGATTATCTGCAGTGCACTCGGTAGCTCTGAGGGGCTCTTCCTTTAACTCATTTTGCCCCTGCCATTACTGTTTGTGGAGTTACCCTGCTCCTGCGGGTTTGTACACAGGGTGCCCATCACTCTGGGCAGCCTCTTGTTGAATGAGCCCAGGATCCTGTGTGTGTCTTCTGGGGAGAGGGAGAAAGAGAAGGGGGGGGAGGGGGGAGTGTGACTGTTTCACACCAACCTACCTGGAACGCTGGTCTCCAAAAACCTGTCCATTGGCACTGCAATATTCCGGTTTCCCCACCCCAAGTGTCTCTCTATTGAACGTGAAGCCTGGGTCTTTTTTTTTTAAGCCCCTGCACATCAGTTTGATAGATTATAAGTTTACAGATATGTTTTGTACCTCAGAGGCACAAGAAGCAGCAGCAGAACAAAAGTTCAAGGCTAAGTGTTTCTGTTCCTTTCAGACCACTCTAAGCACCACGATTATATAGTTCCTGAAAAGAAACAAAACATAGCTATAAACTTATAAAATCCAACTGAGTATTGTAATGGGCAGACCTTCCCCCTCCCTCTTCTGCCATCACGCAGATGACAGTGATGGGCAGGAGCGCACAATGTACTACACCCTGCCAAAGCAAGGAGGGGAGTGCATCCAACCAATCAAACCAAGGGGGCAACAGAAATCTGCTTCAAATTGGAGCCCTGCTTTGTAGCTGAGTTGTGCAGGCAGGTTTGCCTCTAGAACACAATTAAAGGAGCAGATGACATTTCTCAGGACTCATGAGTACTACTCTCTATACCTGACCTGACTATTTCTATAGGAATGTATCAATCCAAGACACATGAGTGTACTTTAAAGATATTCACAAGTATTGTCATTGTCATCTGTGTGGAGATTCTGGTTTGGTCTATGTTTAAATGTTTTGCCCCCATAGCTACAGCAGTTAGGAGTGTGAAAAAACAAAACAAAAACCCTGCTAACCAACAGCTATGCTGGCAAAAGCTCTAGTGTACATGCAGTTACACCACCAAAAGAAGCCCTTTTGCCGGTATGGCTTATTTCATTCGGGAAATGGCATACGTTCTACCAGCAAAAGAATTCTTTTGCACCCAGTATAAGCTGCATCTCCACCAGGCGGGTTTTTGGTATATACAAGGCCTCAGGAATTAAGTTTGTTTTGGATGAAGCAGTTTAGTTGTAACACATTTCAGTGCTCAGCATATGCTTTGAACTTAATGCTCCCCAGTAGAAACAGGGCAGTTTACAGCTCTATTGGTGCTGCAGTGATCCTGTCTGACTGCAGAGGAAGCAGAAGGGCAGTGCAGACCAAGGAGAAATTCAATGCAACAACTAGAAGTGAGCGAATGTTTTCTTCACTTAAATGGAAAGCTTAAGTGCTGCACAGCACAAGGAAAATAGCTACAGAAAAAGACCACAGGCCCACTGAATTTTCAAGGCCCCTGGATTTCTGCTGTCCCTGGTGACCTGCTTTGGGGATTTATAAAGTGTGCGTTTAAACTGAAAGCAGAAAGAAAAAACGTTATAGGGATTGTTTGCAAAATGCACTTGTTCATCAATTTACTCAGGATGTACAATGAATCAACTGGCTCAGATAACCAGCAGGCCCCCAACCCTGGGTCAGACTTTTAACCCTTCAGAGTATTCATTTTGTAGAGGGATTACACATTTAAAGCAACCTTCTTCCCCACCTGTATCCAAACAAAGCCAGGAAAGGCCAATGTAGCTTATACACAATGAAAACCAAACACAATCCATAATACACTCTGTTTCTGCAGGGTTCCTGTCTCTGCTCGCTTCCACCCCACTCCTGTACAGGGGTTTATCACCAGTTGTGACACATCTAACATTAGCCTCGCTGGGGCTAATTAAAAACCTTGCCATCGAGCCCATGTCTTTAAAACCAGGGGAAATTTATCAAGCTGCAAACATTGCCCCACGTACGGGCTTTCAAGGGCTTTTCAGAATTGTCCTGACTAATTTCTCTAATTACCAAGGACATTTGGGATTTTTCTTTTAAGAGGTGGAAAAAGAAATCAGCATGAGTGCTCCTGTGTGTGACGGTTCGAACAGCATCAGCGCTGAGCATGGCATTATGGAAGATTGTGGTACCTAGCTACTACAGGGAGGTGAATATTATAAAGCCAGAAGACAGCTGGCAAACCACACCAGCCGTGCAGAGCTCTTCAAAGGCTTTTCACAGCATTGCACATTTTTTAAATGTAAAAGCACCTGGACACAACACTAGAGAAGGACATGCAGGGAACAATCCCATTGCTAAGCAAGAGGATGCACTGTCCGATGGAATGATTCCATGAACACAGAAGAGGCAAGTGGCATCCAAATCTCCCCATAGGAGAGTACTGTGTAGGCACCTCTACTCCCCGTCTCCGAACACATCATTGCTGCTACCTGGTCTGGGCTCTGGTAAATCAGGAACTGCGGCTCTAAGGCCCAGATCCTATAATCAGATCCCTATGCCCAGACACTGAAGTCAGTAGGGGCTCTGTTGCAGGATGGGGACCTTATGGCTTGTGTTCATTAGGGATTTTTGCACCACTGTAGCTACCCCAGCACAAACCCTCACCAGAGATGCCCGGCGCTAAGGTCACACAGGGCTTACGCCAGGGTACGTCTCACGGACAAGAGCCTCATTTTATGCTGGTGCGTGTAAACATCTCTAGTGCAGACGACCCCAGAGTCATTCCTGAACCCAGCCCTTCAGCCCTAGCACTGCCACTGTCCAACATAGGGAAACGTCAAGGGTTTTAGTCTCATGAATCTTGCAGAAACAGGCAAAAGTGAGGCACGGGGTTTTTGCCCTGAAGATGTAAAAGATCAGATGCAGCAATTAGCTATAGCACCTTAGACTGCTAAATATACAAGCAGCACAATCGCAATTATCCAAATGTCAGGAGGGACATGCTGAATAAGATCGGAGAATAGTGGGAAACTTCAGTGTAATTAACTGACGTTTGGGAATGTGACCCCATTTCAGAAAACAGGGAGTTTAGATAACTGAGCTTTGGACAGACAAGGCTGTACTGTAACAGAAACACTTTTGTAACCTCAACTTTAGCATTCTCTACCAACAAATGCTGAAATGTACTGCCTAAGAATATATTTTGAAATATGAATGACCAGTTTCAGAAATATGTCAGTAGCTCCAGCTAACTGTTGTCCTTCAATTGGCAATTGACTTTTTGCTGATACTCCATCAGAAGGACTGCTGGCTGGGAAGTAGGTTAAGACAAGGAAAATGCATTTCACCATTGGAATGCCTGGGGAATAAGATTGACTCAAAGTTGATGGCTAAAGTAAGTTCTATTTTAAATGTGGGTTAATTTAGCTGTTGTTCAACTGCTATTAAATGATCCAGGTTAATTTTGCAGTAGTGAGACAACTGTTAAAACAAAAAAATGAATAGGAAATCTTTGAATTTCTCATGCATTCCCAATGAAGAGGGACATTTCCTGTGTCCTAACATACCTCGTTCCCTACTAAGTTCAAGCTTCTTATCTTCACCTTCAAAGCTCTGCATCTTTGTTCTTGTTTCTTATTACTCCCTATATCTCTTCTTTAGCTTCCTACGCTCATCCTTACGTCTTGCAGATTTTGCTCCCCGGTCCCTGAAGTTTCCTTCTCAGCTCACTGGCCCAAGAGTGCCTGCACTCTCCAGTCATATCTCTGGACAAAATTCAATGCTAGCGCAAGGCTCACAAACCCCAAACCCTGTCCAGAAAATGCCAGCCGCCATCCCCCTAAGTAAGCACTTCACCCCAAGTCTCCCAGGGTGTTTCAGTGTTCAATTTTAGCCTGGGTAGACTGTGTGACAAAGTGGGGGATGTCTCACTGAAAGGGGCACCCCCTCCACGGACCGCACGGGGCCAAGAGTGGGCACGATCTGTGAGTACGTGACAGATTGTAAGCTATTTAAAGCATGAACCGTGTATTTCACAGTACTGACCATGCTGTCATCACTTAGACAACTACTTTTCTTTGTGATCGTTTATTATATTTAAAGCACGCAAACTCCAGCCAGTGCCTATGATGCTGACCAATATCATCTCATTGCTTTCTTGTGCTCCATGGCTAGGGCTCCTCTGTGCCATGGTAATACAAATAAATAATATTCGATTTTAGCAGCTTACTCTTTGTAATTCAATGTTGTGGTTAGAGTATATTTTATATTTCTGTGCAGTTTTCATTTAAGCAAGAAAACGGTTCCGTTTAAAATTTACAGAAAAACATCAGTTGCCAGTTTGCCATAAAAAATAAGTCAGAATTCATCCCCATTAACTTGTATCTTGAGGGGAATCGAACTCTCCGAGAAGTGAATATGACCAGCCACTCGACACCTCAGGGTAAAGACGAATGAAGAAGCCAAAATAACACGAAGGCTGCATTTCCTAGACACATTTTCAGAGATTCTCTCACCATGCAGTTCAACTGGTGCTACCAACTAGGAAAACATTCCCCATCCTTCTCACTGTAGACAAAGCTACGACAGCCAATTAGCACAGGCTGATCATCAAATGCTCATGGGTCTCTTCGGCCAAACGTGTTTGTAACTCCTTAGTGGGAATTCCGAACCCTGAAGGCCCCGTCTCTGCTAGAGCAATTAGGACCCATATGCCACTAATTGCTGACAGCATTGTGCCATCTCTAGTCTTTACAGGACACCCACGTTTTGACGACTGTGGTCTAACTTTAGATCAGGTGACTCCAGAGTCTGACCATCTTTAGGAAACGCAGCAAAGCCTTGCTCTTGAAGAAAGCCCTGCCATCATTAGTGACTCTCACAATTCAAACACCCCTTTTATTCCCCGACTCCTACAACTCGCCTCCCTCTGCCGCCAGAAACAGCTACGTTTTGATGCTGTCACTCACACCTCCACAGACCATGCTATTGTTCACAGTCCGAGCTGTCACTATGGGCTAGTCTACAGGCAGTGTTACTGCAATTTCTAACAGAAGTTGTGATTTTTAAGCCGATTATGTTAAAACTGTTGTAAGAGGATGTGTGGACACATTTGTTTGGATTAAACCAGGTGTGATACTATGCCCCATATTCTTCACAGAAATATTGTTATAATACGATTATAGCATAACTATGATATATTTTGTGCAAGCTAAGGCATGTGAGATATCATTGGAAAGGTTATGATGTACTGAATATGATTAACCCATTTGTATCATTTTTGTGTCTAAGGTTAGGAATATCGACTGTACATCTGCAAAAAGAAGAACAGGAGTACTTGTGGCACCTTAGAGACTAACAAATTTATTAGAGCATAAGCTTTCGTGGACTACAGCCCACTTCTTCGGATGCATATAGAATGGAACATATATTGAGGAGATATATATACACACATACAGAGAGCATAAACAGGTGGGAGTTGTCTTACCA